>NC_069508.1:138462520-138530020 GCF_027579735.1 Bombina bombina | reverse complement strand
GGCAAAGCATTATATTCTATAATTAAAAAGTCTTAAAAATTATACGTACCCCAAACGTTTCGGTGTTAAATATCCTCGTGTCCCATTTCTGGACTATTAGCACAGTGCGAATAATGAGCCAGAATATGATTGATCTTAGCAATAATGTATTTTAAAACATTTCATTTCATCCTTGTAGAAGATATCCCTACACCAAACAGAGGAGATAAAAGTAGATTTGATAGGCAAAGTAAAAAAAACCATGTTGCAAAGAAATTCTCACATGTAATATAAAAAGCAGATATCGCAAAGACTTCAGTTTTCTAGATGAACTGTGAAAATAGGTCATTGTTCTAAATTTGTTGCAAAGCATCAGCGATATATTATATATTTTTTTTTTTTGCTATGCATCTTTCTTAACAATAAAGATGAGCGATTTATGTGTACACATGGAGCTTGAAGCCCCGTGTTTCTGGCGAGCCTTCAGGCTTGCCCATAAACACAAGTTATGAAGCAGCGGTCTAAAGACCGCTGCTCAATATCTGTCCGCCCTGCTCTGAGGCAGCGGACAGACATCGCCAAAAATCAACCCGATCCAATACATGATAGGGTTGATTGACACCCCCTGCTAGCGTTCATCCGATTCACCACAAATCTGCAGGGGGTGGCGTTGCACCAGTAGTTCACAAGAACTGCTGGTGCAATGATAAATGCTGAGAGCGTATGCCTGTCGGCATTTATCGAATATGCAGCGGACATGATCCGCAATATCGGATCATGTCTGCTCGTACATTAATAAATAGGCCCCATGGAAATCCTTTTAATGATAAAAGGATGGTGTATGTATTAATAATGTGTGTGTCAGTGTGTGGTAGTTTGTGTGTGTTTGTATGTGTGCCTATATATAGGGGGGTTTATGTGTGGTTATGCTTGTGTGTGAGTGTGTATGAATGTATGTGTTGTGCGCATGTCACATTTATGTATGAGTGTGTATGCATTTGTGATAAGTTTTGTATGCATGTGTATCTGTGTATATTATGTTGTTGTGTGTGTGTGTGGTGTCTGTTGAATGTCACATTCAATGTATCAGTCTGTGTGTTGTGTGTGTGTGTGTGTGTATGTATGTGTCTGTGTGTCTATGTATGTATGAGTGTGTGGGTATGTGTGCCTGTCATGTCTCATTCATGTGTGAGTTTGTTGTGTGTTTGATGTGTGTGTGTGTATATGTATGTGTGTTTGTCTACGGATGTGTATATGTATGTGTGTGCATGTCACATTTATGTGTGAGTGTGTAGATATTTGTGAGTATGTTTGTATCTATGTGTATGTGTGTACGTCTGTCTGTGTTTTATATGTGTCTGACTGTAGTCGGGTTGTGTATGTATTTGTGAGTGTGTTCGTATGTATACAGTATTTATCTGCGTATGTATGTGTGTCTGTGAATGTCACATTCATGTATGAGTCTGTGTGTTTGTGTATGTATGTGTCTGTCTATGCGTATGTATATGTATGAGTGTGTGGGTATGTGTGACTGTTTTCATGTCTCTTCATGTGTGAGTTTGTGTTGTGTATGTATGTGTGTCTGTCTACAGTTGTGTGTATGTATGTGTGTCACATTTATGTGTGAGTGGTGTATGTATTTGTGAGTATGTTCGTATGTATGTGTCTGTCTGTGCTTATATGTGCGTGTGTGTATGTGCATGTCACTTCATAGTGGGAGTCTGTTTTTGTATGTGTGTGAGTGTATGTAGACAGTGGTGTTTGCTATGTGTGTCTGTGCATGTCACATTTATGTGTGATTCTGTGTGTGTGTGTGTGTGTGTGTGTGCGCATGTCTCTGTGAGTATATGTGTATTTGTCTATGTGTGTGTGTGCATCTCTCTGTGTGTATGTTAATATGGTATGTCTGTCTGTGTGCATGTGTTTTTGTATTTGTGTGTAATTGTGTACAACTTCAAACTGTGTGCTGAAAAATTCATCTCATTATAGCATCAATATATTTATATGGTACATGGATTCATACAGGGGTTGAAAAATATTAATATAATTAAACAGCTTACAAGTCAGGGTAAAAAAAAGTTATTGGTATACTCATTGATAAAGATAAGCAAAAGCTGCATTTCTTTCACTGCAGTCTCAGATAGATAGATAGATAGATAGATAGATAGATAGATAGACAGATGCATAAACACACAAAGATGCCGTTATATTGACATACATTTGATATCGTCCTCACCCCTATATATCACACTTATAGGGACAAAATTAAAGTTTCATGATTCAATTTAAAAAAAAACTTTCCAATATACTTATGTAAAATGCTCCTACTGAGCATGTGTAAAAGTGCACAGTATATCTATTTATATACATTTTGTGATTGGCTGATGGCTGTCACATGATACATTGGGAGGGAAAATTGGATTAACTTTGAAATTTGCCACAAAATATTCTACTGCTCATTTGAAAGTCAAAGTAAATGCTATTACATTGTGTTTTTATTATTTGTAAATTATTCAGTCCTACTGTATTTATGGTCCTTTTCATATTGATTAAGAGCAGAGTGCCAATTGATAAACATACTGTGCATTATTTTGCTTCGCACCAACCAATAACACGTGGGCCCGGATTACAAATTTCTCGATAACTAACATTTTTGCATATTACAAGCTGAAAGTTAGCAAAAGAATGGAAGTCCACTGCACTCTAAGTTAAGTACTTTGGATATTGCAAACCGCATTAAAGTGCCATAAAACAGGTTTGAGATCTGTGCATATCCTAAAAGGCTAATTAATTTAAAATAGTTTGCATAAAAAAATTGTTTAAAAATTTCTGCCAAGAATTTTAAAATCATTTTCAAAAATAATCAAAATTAATTACATAGTTAAACTGCCTGGAGCAGCTAACTCCACCCCTCTATCAGTGTTTAGACACAGGCATTGTATTTCCACTGCTTCTAGACATAACCCATCAGATAATCCCTATTCACTTTTGCATTTTACCAAAAGAAGAATAAACATAGATACAGCCATAAAAGGAATTGTGTGGGGGGAGTTAGAGCTGTACAATTCAGAAACTAAAAAGAAATGGTTAATGGCGAGGCACTGCAGTATAAATTTAAAAGATAAAAGTAATAAAGTACATATTATATTATTTTGTCTCTATCCCAACTTGTTTTTATGTGCCTTTGTGTGACTTCAATGAGGCATGCTGTTTAAAAAAACTAACTACATTGATTGCTCATGCGCTAACCTGACACGCATTACTTATACAGTGCTAAAGCGAAGGTGGTTATGAATATTTTACATTCCAATATTCTCTCAATAGAAGAAAATGTTCTTTTTATTTTTAAATATACAGTATATTTATATGATTATTTTTTTGCAAAATATATGTATCTATACCTATATATCTATATAAATATATACAGGTATAGCTATATATATACAGATAACAAAATTTATGCTTACCTGATAAATTTATTTCTCTTGTGGTGTATCCAGTCCATGGATCATCCATTACTTGTGGGATATTCTCCTTCCCAACAGGAAGCTGCAAGAGGATCACCCACAGCAGAGATGTCTATATAGCTCCTCCCCTAACTGCCACCTCAGTCATTCGACCCGAATGACAGCAAGAGAAAGGAGAAACTAAAGGAGTGCAGTGGTGACTGTAGTTTAAAAATAAAAAACACCTGCCTTAAAATGACAGGGCGGGCCGTGGACTGGATACACCACAAGAGAAATAAATTTTATCAGGTAAGCATAAATTTTGTTTTCTCTTGTAAGGTGTATACAAGTCCACGGATCCATCCATTACTTGTGGGATACCAATACAAAGCTATAGGACACCGAATGAAGGGAGGGACAAGGCCAGGCAGCTTAAACGGAAGGCACCACTGCCTGTAAGACCTTTCTCCCAAAAATAGCCTCCGAAAGAAGCAAAAGTATCAAATTTGTTAGAATTTAGAAAAAGTATGAAGCGAAGACCAAGTTGACCGCCTTACAAATCTGTTAAACAGAAGCCTCATTCTTAAAAGCCCATGTGGAAGCTAACCGCTCTAGTGAATGAGCTGTAATTCTTTCAGGAGGCTGCTGGCCAGCTAGTCTCATAAGCTAAGCGGATATACTTCTTAGCCAAAAAAAGAGAAGTTGCCGAAGCCTTTTGGCCTCTCCTCTGTCCAGAGTAGACAACAAACAATGCAGATGTTTGACGAAAATCTTTAGTAGCTTGTAACTAAAAACTTTAAAGCACGAACCACGTCAAGATTGTGTAATAGACGTTCCTTCTTTGAAGAAGGATTAGGACACTGTGACGGAACAACAATCTCCTGATTGATATTCTTATTAGATACCCACCTTGGGGTAGAAAAACCCAGGTTTGGTACGTAACACTACCTTATCTGCATGGAAAATGAGATAAGGGGAATCACATTGTAAAGCAGATAACTCCGAAACTCTTCGAGCGAGGAGATAGCTACTAAAAACAGAACCTTTCCAAGATAAGAGTCTTAATATCTATGGAATGCAAAGGTTCAAACGGAACCCTTGAAGAACTTTAAGAACTAAATTTAAACTCATGATGGAGCAACAGGTTTAAAACAGGCTTGATTCATAACCAGAGACTGACAAAACGCGGCTGAACATCTGGAACCTCAGCCAGACGTTTGTGCAAAGAATAGACAGAGCAGAAATCTGTCCCTTTTAAGGAACTAGCTGACAAACCCTTCTCCAATTCCTTCTTGGAGAAAGGATAATATCCTAGGAATCCTGACTTTACTCCCATGAGTAACCCTTGGATTCACACCAATGAAGATATTTACACCATATCTTATGATAGATTTTCCAGGTGACAGGCTTTCGAGCCTGTATTTAGGTATCAATGACCCGACTCGGAGAAACCCACGCTTTGATAAAATCAAGCAGTCAATCTCCAAGCAGTCAGGACGCAGAGAAATCAGATATTTGGATGGTTGAAAGGACCCTGAAGTAGAAGGTCCTGTCTCAGCGGCAGAGCAGAGGTCCATGGTGGAAAGGATGACATGTCCACCAGTTCCTGCATACCAAGTCCTGCATGGCCACGCAGGTGCAATCAAAATCACTGAAGCTCTCTCCTGCTTGATCTTGGCAATCAGACGAGGGAGCAGAGGAAACGGTGGAAACACATAAGCCCAGGTTGAAGGACCCAAGGCGCTGCTAGAGCATCTATCAGTGCTGCCTTGGATCCCTGGACCTGGATCCGTAACAAGGAAACTTGGCGTTCTTGACGAGACGCCATGAGATCCAGTTCTGGTTTGCCCCCAAAGTTGAATCAACTGTGCAAATACCTCCGGATGGAGCTCCCACTCCCCGGATGGAAAGTCTGTTGACTTAGAAAATCCGCCTCCCAGTTCTCTACTCCTGGGATATGGATAGCTGATAGATGGCAAGAGTGAATCTCTGCCCATAGAATTATTCTTTGAAACCTCCAACATTGCTAGGGAACTCCTTGTTCCTCCTTGATGGTTGATGAAAAGCTACAGTTGTGATGTTGTCCGACTGAAATCTGATGAACCTGACCGCAGCTAGCTGAGGCCAAGCCTGAAGAGCATTGAATATCGCTCTTAGTTCCAGAATGTTTATCGGAAGGAGTGCCTCCTCCTGAGTCCACGATCCTGAGCCTTCAGGGAGTTCCATACTGCACCCCAGCCCAGAAGGCTGGCAATCTGTTGTTACTATTGTCTAATCTGGCCTGCGGAAGGTCATACCCTTTGGACAGATGGACCCGAGATAGCCACCCAGAGAAGAGAATCCCCTGGTCTCTTGATCCAGATTAGTAGAAGGGACAAAATCTGTGTAATCCCCATTCCACTGACTAAGCATGCAGAGTTGCAGCGGTCTGAGATGTAGGCGGGCAAGGCACTATGTCCATTGCGGCTACCATAAGCCGATTACTTCCATACACTGAGCCACTGAAGGGCGAGAAGTAGAATAAAGAACACGGCAGGAATTTAGAAGTTTTGACAAACCTGGCCTCTGTCAGGTAAATCTTCATTTCTACAGAATCTATCAGAGTTCCAGGAAGGAAACTCTTGTGAAAGGGGATAGAGAACTCTTTTCTTCGTTCACCTTTCCAACCATGAGACCTCAGGAATGCCCAAAACAATGTCCGTATGGGACTTGGCAATTTGAAAATTTGACGCCTGTATCAGAATGTCGTCTAGGGAAGGGGCTACTGCTATACCCCGCGGCCTTAGGACCACCAGAAGTGACCCCAGAACCTTCGTAAAGATTACTTGGTGCCCGTAGCTAACCCAAAGGGAAAAGTAACAAACTGGTAAATGCCTGTCTAGGAAGGCGAACCTGAGAAAACCGCATGATGATCTCTGTGTATCGCCCCCTTCTCCCAATCCTTCGAATAGTCTCCATTTTGAAGGATGGGACCCCTGAGAAATTTGTTTAGGATCTTGAGATCAAAGATTGGTCTGAAGGTTCCCTCTTTTCTTGGGAACCACAAACACATTTGAATAGAAGCCTTGCCCCTGTTCCTCCTTTGGAACTGCGGTGGATCACTCCCATAACAAGGAGGTCTTGAACACAATGTAAGAATGCCTCTCTCTTTATCTGGTTTGCAGATAATTGTGAGAGGTGAAATCTTCCTTTTGGGGAAGAAGCTTTGAAGTCCAGACGATACCCCTGGGACACAATTTCCAACGCCCAGGGATCCTGGACCATCTCTTGCCCAAGCCTGGGGCGAAGAGAGAAAGTCTGCCCCCCTACTAGATCCGTTACCGGATCGGGGGCTGATCTTTCATGCTGTCTTAGAGGCAGCAGCAGGCTTTTTGGCCATGCCTTCCTTTTGTTTCCAAGCCTGGTTAGGTCTTTAGACCGGCTTGGACTGGGCAAAATTTCCCTCTTGTTTTGTATTAGAGAAGTTGATGCTGCGCCAGTCTTGAAGTTCGAAAGGCACGAAAATTAGTCTGTTTGGTCCTTAAATTTGTTGGACCTATCCTGAGGAAGGGCGTGACCTTTTCCTCCAGTAATATCAGAAATGATCTCCTTCAGTCCAGGCCCGAATAGGGTCTGCCCCTTGAAGGGAATGTTGAGAAGCTTAGACTTTGAAGTAACGTCAGCTGACCAGGATTTAAGCCATAACGCCCTACGCGCTTGAATAGCAAAACCTGAGTTCTTTAGCCGTTAGTTTGGTTAAATGAACAATGGCGTCAGAAACAAATGAATTGGCTAGCTTAAGAGCTTTAAGCTTGTCAAGTATATCATCCAATGGGGTTTCTACCTGTAGAGCCTCTTCCAGAGACTCAAACCAGAAGGCCGCAGCAGCAGTGACAGGGGCAAATGCATGCATGAGGCTGGAGAATAAAACCCTGTTGAATAAACATTTTCTTAAGGTAACCCTCTAACTTTTTATCCATTGGATCTAGGAAAGCACAACTGTCCTCGACTGGGATAGTTTGTACGCTTAGCTAGGGTAGAGACTGCTCCCTCCACCTTAGGGACCGTTTGCCATAAGTCCCATGTAGCGGCATCTATGGGAAAACATCTTTTTTAAAAACAGGAGGGGGAGAGAACGTACACCTGGTCTATCCCATTCCTTAGTAACAATGTCTGAAAACCTCTTAGGTATTGGAAAAACATCAGTGTAAACAGGCACTGCATAGTATTTATCCAATCTACACAATTTCTCTGGGACCATAATGGTGTCACAGTCATTCAGAGCAGATAAAACCTCCCTGAGCAACACACGGAGGTGTTCAAGCTTAAATTTAAAATGTAGACATATCAGAATCAGGTTTGAAATTATCTTCCCTGAGTTAGAAAAATCACCCACAGATAGAAGCTCTCCTTCCTCCTGCTTCTGCATATTGTGAGGGGATATCAACATAGCTACTAAAGTGTCAGAGTGCTCCTGTAATTTTCTGAGCCCCAGAGCTGTCTCGCTTTCCTTGTAACCCTGGTAGTTTGGACAATACCGCTGTAAGGGCCGCCATGTCTTGTAAGGTAAACGCTATGGCGCGCTTAGATGTTACTTGGCGCCTACTTGAGCGGGCGTCCCTTGAGCGGGAGTCATAGGTTCTGACACGTGGGGAGAGTTAGTCGGTATAACTTCCCCCCTTGTCAGGTTTCCTCTGGTGATAAATCTTTTAAAGCCAGAATATGATCTTTATAACATATAGTAAGATCAGTGCATTTGGTACACATTCTAAGAGGGGTTTCCAACAATGGCTTCTAAACATAATGAACAAGGAGTTTTCCTCTATGTTCAGACATGTTTAACAGACTAGTAATGAGACCAGCAAGCTTTGAAAATACTTTAATTAATGTAACAAATGCCAGAATATAAAAAACGGTACTGTGCCTTTAAGAGAAAAAAACAAACACAAAAACTGCAAAATAGTGAAAAAAGCAAGTTAACTCTATGAAATTTTAACAGTGTATGTACTAGGGTAAAATAGCATTGCACCCCTTGCAAATGGATGATTAACCCCTCAGGCTCAAAAAACGAAGCCAAAAAAACTGTAAAACCGTTTATAACAGTCACAGGCAAACTGCCACAGCTCTACTGTGGCTCCTACCTTCCATAAAACGACTTTTGTAGGCACAAAAAACCCCTTTTAGAGAGGTCCAATATGTCAGGGGAACTCCTTTCAGGGAAGCTGGATGTCTCAGAGTTGAAAAGTTACTCGCGCAATTAGAGCGCAACAATAGGCCTCATCCCCACCATGCACTGAAAGTCAGAGGGCCTAAAAAACTACTCCTAGGAGTCAAATAACAGCCATATGGAAAAACTAGGCCCCAAATAAAGATTTATCACCCTTAGTAAAAAACGTTTCCTTATAATACATGTAAACGTTTCACATACTAACGGCTAGATTTAGAGTTCTGCGGCCAAAGGGGTGCGTTAGCTACGCATCGCTTTTTTTTCCCCGTACCTTTTAAATACCGCTGGTATTTAGAGTTCACAGAAGGGCTGCGTTAGGCTCCAAAAAAGGAGCGTATAGCATATTTACCCGCAACTGCAACTCTAAATACCAGCGGTGCTTACGGACGCGGCCAGCTTCAAAAACGTGCTCGTGCACGATTCCCCCCATAGGAAACAATGGGGACAGTTTGAGCTGAAAAAAACCTAACACCTGCAAAAAAGCAGCGTTCAGCTCCTAACACGGCCCCATTGTTTCCTATGGGGAAACACTTCCTAAGTCTGCACCTAACACCCTAACAGTGTACCCCGAGTCTAAACACCCCTAACCTTACACTTATTAACCTCTAATCTGCCGCCGCCTGCTATCGCTGACCCCTGCATTTTTATTATTAACCCCTAATCTGCCGCTTCCGTACACCGCCGCCACCTACGTTATCCCTATGTACCCCTAAATCTGCTGCCCTTAACACCCGCCGACCCCTATATTATATTTATTAACCCCTAATCTGCCGCCCCCCAACGTCGCCGCTACCTACCTACACTTATTAACCCCTAATCTGCCGACCGCGACCTCACCGCTACTATAATAAAGTTATTAACCCCTAATCCCGCCTCACTCCTCCCGCCTCAATAACCCTATAAGAAATAGTATTAACCCCTAATCTGCCCTCCCTAACATCGCCGACACCTAACTTCAATTATTAACCCCTAATCTGCCGACCGGATCTCGCCGCTACTCTAATAAATGGATTAACCCCTAAAGCTAAGTCTAACCCTAACACTAACACCCCCCTAAGTAAAATATAATTTAAATCTAACGAAATAAATTAACTCTTATTAAATAAATTATTCCTATTTAAAGCTAAATACTTACCAGTAAAATAAACCCTAATATAGCTACAATATAACAAATAATTATATTGTAGATAATTTTAGGATTAATATTTATTTTACAGGCAACTTTGTATTTATTTTAACCAGGTACAATAGCTATTAAATAGTTAAGAACTATTTAATAGCTAAAATAGTTAAAATAATTACAAAATTACCTGTAAAATAAATCCTAACCTAAGTTACAATTAAACCTAACACTACACTATCAATAAAATTACTTAAATAAAATACCTACAATTATCTACAATTAAACCTAACACTACACTATCAATAAATTAATTAAATACAATACCTACAAATAACTACAATTAAATTAACTAAAGTACAAAAATAAAAAAGAACTAAGTTACAAAAATAAAAAATTATTTACAAACATTAGAAAAATATTACAAACAATTTTAAACTAATTACACCTACTCTAAGCCCCCTAATAAAATAACAAAGACCCCCAAAATAAAAAAATGCCCTACCCTATTTCTAAATTAAAAAAGTTCAAAGCTCTTTTACCCTTACCAGCCCTGAAAAGGGCCATTTGCGGGGCATGCCCCAAATAATTCAGCTCTTTTGCCTGTAAAAAAAAAACATACAATACCCCCCCCCCAACATTACAACCCACCACCCACATACCCCTAATCTAAGCCAAACCCCCCTTAAATAAACCTAACACTAAGCCCCTGAAGATCTTCCTACCTTATCTTCACCATGCCAGGTTCACAGATCCGTCCTCCGAAGTCTTGATCCAAGCCTCCGAAGTCTTCATCCAAGCCCAAGCGGGGGCTGGTGATCCATAATCCCGGCTGAAGTCTTCTATCAAGCGGGCGGCTGAAGAGGTCCAGAAGAGGCTCCAAAGTCTTCATCCTATCCGGGAAGAAGAGGAGATCCGGACCGGCAACCATCTTGATCCAAGCGGCATCTTCTATCTTCATCCGATGACGAACGGCTCCATCTTGAAGACCTCCAACCCGGATCCATCCTCTTCTTCCGACGTCCAACTTGAAGAATGAAGGTTCCTTTAAGGGGACGTCATCCAAGATGGCATCCCTCGAATTCCAATTGGCTGATAGGATTCTATCAGCCAATCGGAATTAAGGTAGGAAAATTCTGATTGGCTCATGGAATCAGCCAATCAGATTCAAGTTCAATCCGATTGGCTGATTGGATCAGCCAATCAGATTGAGCTCGCATTCTAATTGGCTGCTTCCGATCAGCCAACAGAATGCGAGCTCAATCTGATTGGCTGATCCAATCAGCCAATCGGATTGAACTTGAATCTGATTGGCTGATTCCATCAGCCAATCAGAATTTTCCTACCTTAATTCCGATTGGCTGATAGAATCCTATCAGCCAATCGGAATTCGAGGGACACCATCTTGGATGACGTCCCTTAAAGGAACCTTCATTCTTCAGTTGGACGTCGGAAGAAGAGGATGGATCCGCGCCGGGAGGTCTTCAAGATGGAGCCGTTCGGTCATCGGATGAAGATAGAAGATGCCGCTGGATCAAGATGGTTGCCGGTCCGGATCTCCTCTTCCCAGATAGGATGAAGACTTTGGAGCCTCTTCTGGACCTCTTCAGCTGCCGCTTGATAGAAGACTTCAGCCGGATTATGGATCGCCAGCCCCCGCTTGGGCTTGGGATGAAGACTTCGGAGGCTTGGATCAAGACTTCGGAGGACGGATCGGTGAACCTGGCATGGTGAAGATAAGGTAGGAAGATCTTCAGGGGCTTAGTGTGTAGGTTTATTTAAGGGGGTTTGGGTTAGATTAGGGGTATGTGGGTGGTGGGGTTGTAATGTTGGGGGGGTATTGTATGTTTTTTTTTTACAGGCAAAAGAGCTGAATTATTTGGGGCATGCCCCGCAAATGGCCCTTTTCAGGGCTGGTAAGGTAAAAGAGCTTTGAACTTTTTTAATTTAGAATAGGGTAGTGCATTTTTTTTATTTTGGGGGTCTTTGATATTTTATTAGGGGGCTTAGAGTAGTGTAATTAGTTTTAAAATTGTTGTAATATTTTTCTAATGTTTGTAAATATTTTTTTTATTTTTTGTAACTTAGTTCTTTTTTATTTGTTGTACTTTAGTTAGTTTATTTAATTGTAGTTATTTGTAGGTATTGTATTTAATTAATTTATTGATAGTGTAGTGCTAGGTTTAATTGTAACTTAGGTTAGGATTTATTTTACAGGTAATTTTGTAATTATTTTAACTAGGTAGCTATTAAATAGTTATTAACTATTTAATAGCTATTGTACCTGGTTAAAATAAATACAAAGTTTGCCTGTAAAATAAATATAAATCCTAAAATAGCTACAATATAATTATTCGTTATATTGTAGCTATATTAGGGTTTATTTTACAGGTAAGTATTTAGTTTTAAATAGGATTAATTTATTTAATAATAGTTAATTTATTTTGTTAGATTTAAATTATATTTAACTTAGGGGTGTTAGTGTTAGGGTTAGACTTAGCTTTAGGGGTTAATACATTTATTATAGTAGCGGTGAGGTGCGGTCTGGCCGATTAGGGGTTATTATTGTAGGGTAGCTGGGCGGGCGACGTTGTGTGGGGGCAGATTAAGGGGTTAATAAATATAATATAGGGGGTCAGCGGTGTTAGGGGCAGCAGATTAGGGGTACATAAGTATAACGTAGGTGGCGGCGGTTGTGCGGTCGGCAGATTAGGGGTTAAAAAAATTTAATCGAGTGGCGGCGATGTGGGGGGCCCTCGGTTTAGGGGGTACATAGGTAGTTTATGGGGTGTACTGTAGAGCACAGTAGTTAAGAGCTTTATGAACCGGCGTTAGCCCAAAAAGCTCTTAACTCCTGGTTTTTTCTGCGGCTGGAGTTTTGTTGTTAGATTTCTAACGCTCACTTCAGCCAAGACTCTAAATACCGGCGTTAGAAAGATCCCATTGAAAAGATAGGCATGCGCAAATGGCGTAGGGGGATCTGCGGTATGGAAAAGTCGCGGCTGGAAAGTGAGCGTTAGACCCTTTCCTGACTGACTCTAAATACCAGCGGTAGCCCAAAACCAGCGTTAGGAGCCTCTAACGCTGGTTTTGACGGCTAACGCCAAACTCTAAATCTAGGCGTAAGTTATTAGAGCAATTAACATGAAAAATACCCTTTACTGCAAGCATGATGCCAGTCGTTATTAAATCACTGCAATCAGGCTTACCTCAAATATATCAGGCACTGTCAGCATTTTCTAGACTTCTTATTATCTCTCTAGAAATATACTGAACATACCTCAAGGCAGTTTGAATCTGCAGGCCGTTCTCACCAGCTGAAGTTTTTCCCATACTCTTCAGTTATGTGTGAGAACAGCAGTGGATCTTAGTTACAACCTGCTAAGATCATCAAAAACCTCAGGCAAGACACTTCTTCTAATTTCTGCCTGAGGTAAAAAACAGTACAACTCCGGTACCATTTAAAAATAACAAACTTTTGATTGAAGATAAACTACACTAAGTCACCACATCTCTCTGTGCGACTTCCCTTGTCGAGAGCTGCAAGAGAATGACTGGAGGTGGCAGGTTAGGGGAGGAGCTATATAGACAGCTCTGCTGTGGGTGATCCTCTTGCAGCTTCCTGTTGGGAAGGAGAATATCCCACAAGTAATGGATGATCTGTGGACTGGATACACCTTACAAGAGAAATATATATATATATATATATATATATATATATATAAGGACACAAGTAGAATGAGACTACTCATTCAGCGAGGTCTGTCCGGACCTGATCTGCACCTGTCGGATCAGGTCCGACAGACCTTGATAACTAGAGGCCTATATGTTCTAGATTGGATAAGGGAACCTGGCAAGTTCTGCATTCCGTGCCCCATCACAAAAGACAAAGGTGTGCTGTTTTCCCAATCGCTGTGAAACTGTCACTATATACAGCAATGCCAGCTCTCTGAGCATTTGTATCTGTATATTTTTCTGTTCGCTGCTATTAAAATGTATACATTTTGGAGTGCTGCTGCAATTGGATTATTTCGTATACTTTGGGGACTTGTGAGTGCTGAGCCTTTTTGTGCACCCTTTATACCCTGGTGTTGGATAATGTACTTTTTTAGCTTTCTGAGCAGCCATAGTGTTTCAAACTTGATCCTCTAGGTCACTGTCCTCGGGCCGCCCCAACAGGCCAGATTTTCAGGATTTCTTTGGATGAGAGCAGGTAAATTAACAGTGTTTACTAATCAGCTGATTGTTTCACCTGTGCTCTAGTTCAGATATCCTAAAAATCTGGCCTGTTAGGGAGGCTTAAGGACAGGTTTGCAAACCAGTGCTGTAATCACATGTAGCTATGTGTGTATGCTACGGAAACAGTCATAACTTTTACTAGAAGCATTTTAGCTAATGGGAGTATATTTAAAACATTTTCTATTTAAAAATGAAGTGCATTTATGCAAATTTCAATCTACATTTTTCTATCCCTTTAAGCTCCAAGATGGCTTTACCCAGTGTGAAGTTGTGGAGCTTAAAGGGACACTGAACTCATTTTTTTTTCTTTTGTGATTCAGATAGAGCATGCAATTTTAAGCAACTTTCTAATTTACTCCTATTATCAATTTTTCTTTGTTCTCTTGCTATCTTTATTTGAAATGAAGGCATCTAAACGTTTTTTTTTTGTTTAGTACTCTGGACAGCACTTTTTTATTGGTGGATGAATTTATCCACCAATCAGCAAGAACAACCCAGGTTGTTCACCAAAGATGGGCCGGCATTTAAACTTACATTCTTGCATTTCAAATAAAAATACCAATAGAATGAAGAAAATTTGATAATAGGAGTAAATTAGAAAGTTGCTTAAAATGTCATGCTCTATCTGAATCATGAAAGAAAAAAATTGGGCTCAGTGTCCCTTTAACTAACTGGCACTTGTAAAGGTTTAAAATAAGAGAAGAAGTCTAAAGAAACCTGCTCGCACAAGAGGACAAAAATACCATGATGAGTAGCAAATACAATATTGTAGTTGTACCTATTTAAGAGACTTTCAAATTACTTCTGTTATCAAATTGACTTCATTCTTTTGGTATCCTTTGCTGAAAAGCACACCTACATATGCTCAGAAGTAACAACACACTACTGGGAGCTAGCTGATGATTGGTGACTACAGACATATGCACTTCTGTTTAATATTAATGTTTTTAACCATAAGTTCTATGGAAAAAACTTCTAACCGCAGAGTTAGTTAAAATGAATTTAGAACAAAATTATGTAACTTACCTTTCTTGGAGCAGGTAACATGTTAATATGAAAATTAGGATTCAGAGCTTTGAATTTGTTGTTAAAATTCCAACCTTCAACAATTTCCTCATCAGAAATCACATGATTATCAAGTGCTTTCAAAGACCAGATAGTGTTAACTACAATATGCCTGTATCGTCTCTGTATTGCTAAGGGTGTATCAAAGAGTGTTAACCCTACAAGGCTTGGACATGCAGAGAGGAATTCAACATTTTTCACACTTCCAATCCTATTGTTGTGAAGATAAAGAAGCTTTAACTCTTTTAGCTCACACCAAAAATCTCCCTCTGGAAGGATTTTAATCTGGAAATAAAAAAAAGTATTAATACACAAACTAAGTAGTTAAAATGATTTAAAAAGTCTTCTACAACGGAACATAAATAATCCTATGATCCACTGGAGCATTTAAAGGGACAGTCAACACTAAAATGTTTATTGTTTAAAACGATAAATAACGCCTTCACTACCCATTCCCCAGCTTTGCACAACCAAATTATTTTAATTATATTAATATACTTTATAACATTTAAACCTCTAAATGTCTGCCTGTTTCTAAGCCACTACAGACAACCTCTTATCAGATGCTTTTTTATTTGCTTTTCTCAACAGTAGACTGCTAGTTCATGTGGGCCATATAGATAACATTGTGCACACGCTCGTTGAGTTATTTAAGAGTCAGCACAACACAGCACTGATTGGCTAAAATGCAAGTCAATAGATAATAAATAAAAAGTCATGTGATCAGGGGGCTGTCAGAAGAGGCTTAGATACAAGGTAATCACAGAGGTAAAAAGTATTGTAATATAACTGTATTAGTTATGCAAAACTGGGTAATGGGCAATAAAGGGGTTATCTATCTTTTAAAACAATAACAATTCTGGTGTAGACTGTCCCTTTAATATTAAAAAAAATGACATAGTGGTTTCATATATTGGCAATGCTTTTAGTCATGCCATTATACAAAAGCCCATGGACTCACAACACTTAAAGGGCCATAATACCCAAATGTTTAAACACTTTAAACTGATGCAGTATAGCTGTAAAAAGCTGACTAGAAAATATCACCTGAACATCTCTATGTAAAAAAGAAAGATATTTTACCCTCAAAAGTTCCTCAGTAGCAACATCCCATTGTAAAGGATTTCTAAGCCCCATATTAGTATGTCTGTCCTGGGACAGCTGAAAGGATGAGCATCGTGCACTCTCATCTTATTTCACCAATCAGGTAAAGGAAGTTTACTAATCTCATGAGATCACAGTAAAAGAGTTCATGACCTCAGCAATGCTGATGCTGATTGGTTGCTGTTCATTTCTTGATTTTTTTTTTTTTTTTCCCTGCAGCTGGGAGCAGCTGAGTATAACTTTTTACACAGAACTTACTCTGCTGAGCTGAGGAAACTGTGAGGTAAAATACCTTCCTTTTTTACATAGAGATGCTCAGGTGATATTTTCCTGTCAGCTTTTTACAGTTCTACTGCATCAGTTTCAAGTGATTTAGCATATGAGTATTATGTCCCTTTAACATATATATTAATAATAATATATATTTTATTTACTTAACATTTTGTTTATGGCTGTATGGTACTAGTAATAAGGTGCCCAAGGGCTAGTTTTTTTAAGGGCCATTGTAGTGCAAAAATGACATGCTCTAATTCATTAGAGAATTAACTTTTTTTGCACTACTCACAATGAAATTCTACAAGCTGATTAGTGCGTCGTACGACTGCCGCTGCTGATTGGCTCCCTGGCTGTTTCTTACTCAGACCACCAGTTTGCTGTGGCTCCTAAGTGGGACCTTTGCCAGGGTTAAACAAATACAGTAGAGTTTCAGTTTGAATAGTGAAACATACTGTACATATAAAGATAAAACTAATATCATAATAGTTCAAATTAAGTAATAAAAATTCCTTTTGTTGCAGATTATAGTGAGAACTGTTAACACTGGCAAATACTCAATTCCTGATTTTAGGGGGGGGGGGGATAGAAAAGAAAATAGAAAAAATGTAAAAACAAGATTGTCAAAAAAAATATGTTAAAAAAGAAAAATAGTATGATGCAGAATAAGTTTTTCCCCATTAGACATGTTCAACGCTAAAATAAAATTTTGTTTAGTTTTCATTAGTTAAATAAATAATTTTGTTTCGGCAAATTAGTTTAGTTAAATTTAAAAAAAAAAACGTCTCGGCAAATTAGTTATGTTAAGTTAAATAAACTAAAAAAAAAACTAATCTACCCATTGCCCTAAAAAGGGTATTTGTATGGGCATTGCCCTTAAAAGGGGCATTCAGCTCTTTTACTGCCCTAAAAAGGGCATTCAGCTCTTTTCGGCCCATTAAAATTAAAATAAAAAAGCCCTAATCTAAAAAAATAACTAACAACCTAAAAAAAACAAAAAAAACTAACACTAACCCTAAAATCGGTACTCACAGTTGCTGAAGTCTGCCAAAACGATCTTCATCCAGGTGGCTCCATCTTCAACCATTGCGGGGACTGGCATTTCTTCATCCCTGCGGAGGCGGTGCGGTCGATGTGCGATCGTCCGCTGCACACTGAGGATTCAATGCAAGGTACCCCTTTTATATTGGGGTACAGTTGCATTCCTATTGGCTGAAAAATTAAAATCAGCCAATAGGAATTAGAGCTGCTTAAATCCTATTGGCTGATTTGAACATTTAAGCAGCTAATTTAATTTAAGCCCTGTGAGCAAATATATTTCTGATTCAAAAAGTTACGCTGTCCTGAAATAAGTACGCAAGATAAACACCATTTTTAATGTATGCTGTTTAATGTTAATGCAAAAATGTATTATTTAAATATGAACAGTGATTTAATAAGTTACCTCTAAGGTTTTTTAATTTAGATATTAAAGTGATTGTAAAGTTTAAGGAGTTAGTGCCCAGTATCTAAAAATACTCTTAAAAATAGGGGCACTTTAATTCATTAAACTTTACAAACACGCTTTTTAAAAAAAAAATACTTTCCACGTAAACAGACCGCTGATCCTCCTGTATTTTTCAAATAGATTACAAATTCGGCTTCCTCCAATCGTTGCGTGCCCCATTGGCATCCAGCTCATGAAGCATACAATGATTGGAGGAAGCCGGATTCATCCTTGATATGCAAAATACAGAAGAAGATGCGGGCGGAGGATCAGTGGTCTGTTAACCGTAACAAAATGTTAAAACGTGTTTGTAAAGTTTAATTAATTAAAGTGCACATGTTTTTAAGAGTATATTTAGATACTGGGCACTAATTCCTTAAACTTTACAATCATTTTTTAACCATAGCTGCTATATATATTTATGCTTGAAGACAGATTATCCGTGTACTTCCTAAGTATTATTTTGATTGGTGGATTTAAATAATGGTAGACTGTTAAACTTTGTTTTTTATTTTTCATTTGGGCACTATTTTAAAAAGTTTATTTTTTTTCTCAAACATGATAATATAAACAAGTAGACACTACTTAAAGATATAGATTTAATATGGTATTTATGTTTCATGTCTTTAATGTATGGGTATGCAAGAAATTGTGTTTTATTTATATGAAATTAATAAAAAAAATTCCATGGAGCATTCAAAATTTTCCTGACGTTTTGTTATGTTTGTAGAAGTGTAAAGGAAATGGGAGTGCTGGAGCAGAATTGGAGTCAAATGAAACAGAGTATTAAAAGGGTGGCAGCTTTTCTGAGGTTTTATCGTTTTTTTGGCATTAAAGGGATTTCTGAGATATACTGTAGATCAGTGTTTTTCAACCAGTGTGCCGTGGCACACTAGTGTGCCGTGATAGATCCTCAGGTGTGCCACGGCAGACTGACAACAGTGTGACATATTTTTTAAACTTTGCTTGTTTTTTACTCCCAGTGCAGGGGTAGTTTGTAGGAGGCATGGCATAACAGCACAATACATACAGTATGTGTGTGTTTGTGTGTATGTGTATATATATATATATGCTGTATTAGGCTACAATGTGTGATTTTTTTAATGTAAAAAACTGTGCCACAGCAAAAAAAAAGGTTAAAAATCACTGCTGTAAATGAATAGAACAAAGGTAAAAGCAGGCAACAGTTAAGCAGGAGTTTGCAGATGATTATATAGAATGAAAACATAATACAGGAACACTGCAAGCAGTATGGTGGACCCATGAATGGGTTAGGATGATACCAAATTCTGTGCTGGGAGGAGCCTATGCTGGAAGAATTCATGAGCGGGGCAGAACCTATGCTTGAGCACAGGAGTATGTTGGAACTAGCATACAATGAATATACAGTGATACAGGAACTCAGCTGTGCAGGTCAGTGAACTGAAGACTTGGTTGGAAAGCTCATTTACATCTGGAGAGAACGTACACTATATACATACGCTATATATACATACGCTATATATATATATATATATATATATATATATATATATATATATATATATATATATAGTTGTTAACACTTGATTTGTTATATGATTGAATTTTTCTCTCTTTTTTTCTGAAACAAGATGAATTTTATATGAATATAGCATTATGTCTTCATTACTTTTTAATATTTGCTAGTATTATTGTCATATGTATTTCAATTACTTATGGTGTTATATAATTACTTTGAATACTTGAAAACCTGGTGTTCTATGCCTATCTATGTCTTCTGCTTAACTATATTACAACGAAGGGGTTAACTTTTGAATGTTTTTTTGTCTTAACCAATGGGTGAGCACGTTTTTCTTTTCAAATATCTGAAGATAGTGTGTGTAATTAGCCTATAATCAAAGTCCAAGGAACCGGTCAGGCGTTTTATTGACCTACTTACTTCCCATTTATTAACCTCTGTTGGATTCTGTTTTCAATTGTATTTTTATGCTGATTAAACTATTTGGTCCTTTTTTGAACACTTTGGACTTTTGTTTTTGTAAACCTAATTATCGTCAGCCGGAACGTTAACTTACACCTAGACAAAAAGAGTAACTGCACGCAATGCACAAAATAATTCATTGTAAACCTGGTACTAAAATAGAGCCATAAACTACTTTGAGCTGTCGGCTAAAATGGAGCGGTAAACTACTTTTAGCTTAGGTAGCTAATGGCTCAATGGAAACGGGCCCCTTGTGTCTCATGAAACATGTCTGCCTTCCACTATTTTACTGCTTTATATGAAGCTTCTTTTAACCAAATAAAGCTTTTGACTTTTAAGAAGATTGCAGGTATCAGTTTCTGATAAATAAACAATGCTATTGTAAAAAAATGACTTTAATGTCCCTTTAATAGTGTGCAATAATCTCAAGAGAGAGCATGCATGATTACAAATTGTATACTGGTCCTTCTACATTAGCATATGAAGTGTTGCATCATCAAAATATGTTTGATGTCCTGTGCTTTAAAATAAGCTTTAAACACGTCAATGCATATAATAACATACCTGATTTCCATGTAAATCCAATTTAATTAAATTAGAACAACCCCGGAGAGAATTTATGTTTGTAATGAAATTGTTGGACAGGGTGCAGATTTTGAGAGATTTACAATATTGTATAGTGTTTACTTCATACAAAAGTGCTTTATTTATGTATAAAATAGCAATTTCTTCTAGTTCCTTCACTTGGCAGTCGGTAGCAGAAAATCCATGTTCAAGGAAAAGTTTTTCAGAGGCAGGTACTAAGTAACTTAACTCCATATTGCTTTGTGAGACGTAAGATGTGTTCTTGTATATGGTGGTTCTAGAAATATAATAAAAGATCATTACTATTCAAGTAACATAGTGACATAGTAGATGAGGCGGAGAGAAGACAGAAGTCCATCGAGTTCAACCTATACAGATCCTACCTAATTTAAAATAAAAGCTCAAATTGAGCTTAATTGCATTAAAAAGGTGACCCATTTAACACAAACAAATCATATCCCTGAATTCTGTTTCTAGCCAGAAATGTATCTAAACCTTTTTTAAATGTATCAAATGTGTTGGCATTTACTACCTCCTTAGGCAATGAGTTCCACAATTTGATTGCTCTTACAGTGAAAAAAAGTTTTTTCTTTAGTGATTCAGATAGAGCATGCAATTTTAAGCAACTTTCTAATGTACTCCTATTATGAATTTTTCTTTGTTCTCTTGCTATGTTTATTTGAAAAAGAAGGCATCTAAGCTATTTGTTTGGTTCAGACCATGGAAAGCATTTGTTCATTGGTGGATGAATTTATCCACCAATCAGCAAGAACAACCCAGGTTGTTCACTAAAAATGGGCCGGGATCTAAACTTACATTGTTGCATTTCAAATAAAGATACCAAGAGAATGAAGAAAAATTTGATAATAGGAGTAAATTAGAAAGTTGCTTAAAATTGCATGCTCTATCTGAATCACAAAAGAAAAAAATTGTGTTCAGTGTCCCTTTAAATTATGTCTTCTTGTCACAAGCAATTTTCTTGGAATAAACAGAGTTTCTACCATCTCTGTATCTGGGCCTTGAATATACAGGTAGCCCTCAGTTTACGCCGGGGTTAGGTTCCAGAAGGAATGGTTGTAAATCGAAACCGTTGTAAATTGAAACACAGTTTATGATGTAAGTCAATGGGAAGTGAGGGAGATAGGTTCCAGGCCCCTCTCAAAATTGTCATAAGTAACACCTAATACATTAGTTTTAAAGCTTTGAAATGAATACTATAAATGCTAAACAGCATTATAAACCTAATAAAATAATCACACAACACAGAATATATAATTAAACTAAGTTAAATGAACAAAAACATTTGCTAAACAGCACTATAAACCTAACAAAATAATCACACAACACAGACTTCACTTGCATTTTTCTGCAAACAGTTCTTTCTATGCATTCCAATCTGGACTGATTTATAGATAGGAAGATCTTGTTCCTTTGAAATCTGCTCAATAGCTCAGGTCTGGTTAAACTGATTAATTTCAGCTTGCTTGGCTTTGCTACAACACAAGCGGACAGCTCCACCTACTGGCTATTTTAATAAATGCACTGCTTCTCAATGCTTTTCAATAGCAGTCACATGACTGGAAAAAAAGGTTGTTATTCTGAAACGGTGTAAATTGAACCGTTGTAAAACGAGGGCCACCTGTATTTATATAAAGTAAATATATCTCCTCTGAAGCTCCTTTGTTTCTAGTACATAAATATAAATTAACTTAAATGGACATAGTTCAAGAAGAAAATACTGTACTGTGTTAGAGTTTTATTATTGAACTTTGCTTGCATATAACTGTATTACCCCTGAAAAAGTATTTTAAAAAGTCAGCTCCTGAGTAGCATTGCACTACGTCATTTAAAACTCTCATTTCAAAATTTCATAGGTTATAATTCAAATGTGTATCCTTAATTTTTGCATATATTAAAATGACATAAGTGTCAAAAGAAAGTTCTGTAATGTGTTAGAGTGTTTTATTAGTGCACTGTTGCATCCATATAAGTATAAGTCAACAGGTTGATCATAATTATTATCTAATGGGTTTCAACAAAAATCAGCATCAAAGCCTATGGACATTTTGTAGATAAAATTACTTGATACATTTTTAAAGGCTTGTGATTGACCCCCATGTCTGCTCTAGAGCACTACTGGGACTTAGCTGGACACATCTGGTGAGCCAATGACATATAAATGTTGTGACCAATTATCAGCTAGCACCCAGTAGTGTATTACTGCTCCTGAGCCTACCTACGTATGCTTTTAAAGAAACAATATAGAATAAAACAATAGAATAAAGTAAATTTGATAACAGAAATAAATTGAAAAGTCTCATAAAATTACATGCTCAATCTGACCTATAAAAATGTAATTTTGACATTCATGTCCCTTTAAAAACATGCACTGATAAATATCTCTATAATATATATATAATATCTACCGAGTAATATGAGATAATCCAAAGGGCGGGAGAGAAAGAAGGAAACCTGCCCACAAAATGGCGTCAAATGGACATGCGTAGTAGTAGCGCACAAAATGGCGGCCCGGAAACGCAATCGGAGAGCGCAACACAAAAGAAAATACAAAGATAAAAGGCAAAAGTAATCAAATATAAAGCGGACAAAGATATTAAGGAAAAATAACGTTAGGAAAAAGAAAAAAAAAAGAAAAAAAAAACGGAGAAGGCTGTAGCAAAGAAACAGGAAAAAATTGGGAAAAAATAATATAAAAAATGGAAATAAGACAAAACAAAATAAAAGAACAAATACAAATAAAAAACAATTATCAGACAAAAGAAATTTTCTCAAACAGTAGACAAGCAATATGAAATATGATTGGAATATGCAGCAACTGAATATTTCAAACTTAAATGATGCTGAGCAGCTAAAGAAAGAGGGATCTAATCTCTGTATTTGTCAGTTTATAGTCATCTCCTTTTCTCTACTGGTTATACTTGTTCAATTTCAAATTTTAACTTTTTTCTCAGTTTATTTAAAATTTCTATATTGATTGATGTTATATGTTATGAACTTTTAAAGGCTGCATTGATCAGTAAAAGAAAGAGATGGCTAAATGTAGCCATCAATAAGCAAACACTATCCAGGGTGCTGAACCTAAAATCGGCCAGCTCCTAAGCATTACATTCCTGCTTTCCAAATAAAGATAGCAAAAGAATGAAGAAAAAATGATAATAGGAGTAAATTAGAAAGCTGCTTAAAATTGCATGTTCTATCTGAATCACGAAAGAACAAATTTGACCAATTTTATTTGAAAAAAGTGCACAAAAATTGTGATTTTTGGTCAGTACTGCAGCTGACATGACTGAACATATTTTCATCAAACTTAGAATGCTTATAACTTTTGACTTGATTGAATGCCCTGTGGTAGTTTGAAGTTCATAACTTTATTATTTTTAAGTTATTTCATTCAAATTAGCTTTGTATTGCAAAAGTACAGGTAGTACAGTTAAGTCACCACCTGACACACTCACTAGAGTGCTTCTTCTTCAGCAAATTATCAATCTAGCTGCAATGCAGGAAAACTACAATCAGCATAATCAATGCTGTGTTCACATTTTGCTTTAGTGTGATCTCATGTGATTTCACTGAAATCTCACAAGATTTCATAGTAAACGTCTCTAAACTGAGGAAGGTAATACAGTGACTGTGCTGCACATGCCAGATGCAATTTTTCTTGCAAGTCCTGGGGCATGTACCCCGATTGGATGCTTTAACATCTTCCTTTTTTATAGAGAGATACAGGCGATCATTTTAAGTCAGCTTTTTACAGAACACTTTCAAGTGATTCAACTTTTGGGTTGAGTATTCAAAATTGTGTATACAATGTGAGCAACACACAGCAAGATTACATTTTAGGAAATATACATTGCACCAGCAGTTCACAAGAACTCATTCATGATTCAGATAGAGCATACACTGTCGGCATTTATCATTGCACCAGCATTTCTTGTGAACTGCTGGTGCAATGCCTCCCCCTGCAGACTTGTGGCCAATCAGCCGCTACCAGGGGGTGTCAATTAACCTGATCATAATCGACCGGGTTGATTTCTGTCCGCGGCCTCAGAGCAGGCGGACAAGGTATGGAGCAGCGATTAAGGGGAATCAAGCTCTATACACACTGGATTTAGATGTAAAAAAAAAAAAAACGTGGCCTGTTTATTCACAGACAATTTGCAGGAATACAGTTTTATAAACAATAGTGCTTACTAAACAGAATTACAAAATTACAAATAGATTTAAAAACTCACAGGCCTAGAACCTCCATACAGCAGCACAACTCCAGCATACAGTATATTCTGTCTTTACATACAGGTTCTAACTAACAGCCCCAACACACGCTATTTTAAAGGAGTTAAAGGGACAGTCTAGGACAAAATAAACTTTCATGATTCAGATAGAGCATGTCATTTTAAACAATTTTCCAATTTACTTTTATCACCAATTTTGCTTTGTTCTCTTGGTATTCTTAGTTGAAAGCTTAACCTAGGAGGTTCATATGCTAATTTCTTAGACCTTGAAGCCCACCTCTTTCAGATTGCATTTTAACAGTTTTTCACCACTAGAGGGTGTTAGTTCACGTATTTCATATAGATAACACTGTGCTCGTGCACGAGAAGTTATCTGTGAGCAGGCACTGATTGGCTAGACTGCAAGTCTGTCAAAAAAACTGAAAAAAGGGGCAGTTTGCAGAGGCTTAGATACAACATAATCAGAGGTTAAAAGTATATTAATACACAATTACATGATAATAAATTATTAATACTACCAACAACATTGCATAATTTGTGGGGGGGGGGGGATATATTCCATTGTACACAATCCCCTTAGTTCTGACACATATCCTCCCCCCCAGCTCAGATCTACTGGGATGAGTGACCTTAGCAACAAATGAGTGCATTCTGAGAAGACTATCAGCATTTCCATGTTTACTTCATGAAGCATAATCAGTCACCAATTTGAATTTCCTCCCTAAGAGATAATAAAACTGCCCACTTTATCACTAGACACTCCTTCTAAACTATTACATAATTCCTTTCACAAGGATAAAGCTTCCTGCTTAAATACAAGAGAGAGTGCTCTTCGCCCTGTCTCTCTTGAGAAAGGACTGCGTTTGTGCAATCATATTTACTTTCAAATTGTAATATGAGCGCACGTTACCGCTCAATGCTACCCATAGAAAATACGGGGATCGTAAATTACAACGATTTTGCGCAAACTAATTTGTGGTACTTTGAACAGCTCGCCACTTGTAACATGGATTTGAGCGTAAAGAACACTGCATTATCACGATTGCGTTTATGCTCCTCACGCTAACGATAGCGCTACACTCGGAATCTAGGCCTATATTTTTGTTATTCACTAGTGAAAGATTAAAGGAACATTAAACTCAACAAATTTCTAAATTAAAGGGATATTAAACTAAAAAATGAATTCTCCATAAAATGTATAATTTTGTAGAATTAAAAATCTTTGCAATGTTCTTTAATTATTTATTTTGCTTGCTTTTACTGAATATAACCTTGAAACTTGTATTCTTTCCACTCCTTCAAGAGATGCTTAAAGGGATAGTAAACTCATTTTTTTTTCTTTCATGATTCAGATAGAGCATGCAATTTTAAGCAACTTTTGAATTTGCTCCTGTTATAAATTTTCTTCGTTCTCTTGGTATCTTTATTTGAAAAGCAGGAATGTAAGCTTAAGAGCCGGCCCATTTTTGGTTGGGAACCTGGGTTGCACTTGCTTATTGGTTTGCTAAATGTAGCCACCAATCACAAGCGCTAGCCAGGGTGCTGAAACCAAAAATGGGCCGTCTCCTTAGCTTATATTCCTACTTTTTCAAATAAAAATACCAAGAGAACAAAGAAAAATTGATAATAGGAGTAAATTAGAAAGTTGCTTACAATTGCATGCTCTATCCGAATCATGAAAGGAAAAAAAATGGGTTTACTATCCCTTTAAGTGCTCAACAATGCATATTTTTTTCTAACAAAATGACAGCTGTATATGCTTTTAAAACATTTAATTTGCAAGTCCCTATTGTTCCTTGGGGGAGATGCTCATTGTCTGACAAGTAAAACCCAATGTCTCACTGACTGAATTTGGAGTTTGTTATTTTTGAAACCGATTAATACGGATTAAAAAAAAGCTTTTAATGATTCACTCCCTTGACGTAGATCATCACATTACTTTGACTAATCAAGTTTCCCAAACCAATCTAGCTTTGTATTTTTCAATCAATGCTTTTATCTTTGTTTTATTAACCCCTTGACCAAATGTCAAGTTCTTGAAACCTAATCACTGGAGTTATAGCAATATAAACTCATATCTACTGTTACCTATGTTTTTATATAAGAATCATATATGGAATGAATATAGAGTGGGGTAATTGGAATTAATTCAGTAGTAAATACTAGCAATACTACATAAACATAAGGCACAGGTTATAAGGTGAATAAGTTTTTAGAGAAAAAGCTATAAATAGTGATTAACACTCCTCTGAATATGCATTTATAAAATACTATTTATCGATATAAGAAATAATATTTTAATGGATTTATGCATATCAACATGCATTAATGCATACAGTAATGGTAATCACTAAAACCTATATGTTCAATATTGGGTAAAGTGTAATACAACTAATTTGAATATTGGGATTATGGAACTTCAGAATTTATTTATGGCTTAGCATCACATATTTAACATAATGAGTTTGAACGATCATAGTATATACATGCAGATACACTGTTACGATGAGCAACAGGTGCTCGTTTTGTTTACTATCCCCTTTAATATCTATGCGCCGTTTCCAGTGGAGTACGGGATGTAGCGATATGACAAGGAGCGCACTCACGCCCTCATTTGTATCCAACCGCACGCTATTGGTTTAACGGCACACACCCTCTGTTTAAACCAATCGCAGAAGATCATCCGCGATTGGACGATTAGACGCGTCAGTCAGAATAATGGACTAGGATTGGTCTGAGGACCTACATAAGGAAATCCCGGGAGGTGATCGGGTCAGCCTTTGAAAAAGCGTATGCGAAACGCGCGTTAGGCCATTCGCACTGCGCTCTCTGTTGTCTTATGGGATATTGATAGAAAATTGGGTTAAGGTTATCTAGAATACTATCCTTTGACTATCGTCTTTTGGTATAATTGTTGGCCCTCTTTTAGGGCACCTTTAACGGTTAAAAATAAGCTGGCTTTGGGAATAGGAGAGTGTTAGAAGTACTTACAGTTTAATTGACTTAAGGCATAAAAGCATTATCGATAATAGTACTTCTTCTCAACACCTCAACCCTAGCTTGCTGCGGGCAATTATAGAAACTACAGTACAACGATACCTTTACCCTAACACTACATATTTAATTGTGCAACTTATAGGAGGTTACTCCTAATACAGAGAGTCAGCAGTGCTCGTATATAAATTATTTTTTCTTTACATTTTTTCTTTAATTTTTAGTTATTTTGATTTTCTTTTTCTTTTATGTGTATGTGAATGGATTTTTAACATATAGTGGCATGGTCCACACCACTGAGTATAATTATATTTTTTTATCTAATCAATAATAAATAATAAATGTTAAGTTTTAAACTAATTACATAGTACCACACCACATAATCACCTACCTAATATGTTAAGAGATGTCAATCCCCCAAGTGTGCCATATTAATGCCCCTGTCCTTATTCTCTCTATTTCTAATATATTATAATTGGCATTAGGCACTACCTTATCCAGTACATAGGTCTATCTGGAGTAAGGTTTGAGATTGTCATCTCGAGTTCTTTCCCACCTTCCCCTTGAGGTTAAAAGGGTATTTTCCAAATGTGATGTGTACAAAGATCATCGTAACAAAGCGTATATATGTCTGAGCTGCAGGAAACTACAACAGTCTCGGCTGTAAAGTTACAGCTGAGAGCTGGAGTTCCTGAGCTCCAGACATCTCTCTGCCTATGGAACTAGCGCACGACCAGTGCTCCAGTTTCATATAAAAAGCAGATGCCAGAACTGTGTGTGTCACCGTCTGTAACGATCATCTGCTAGTGCTAGCGGGAGGTGTGGGAGGGAAAGCAGGAGGTGGGTGGACGTCCCAGCGCCATGGGGGGAGGGATTGTGATGGGTGCTACACTGCAGAAGAAAAAGAATGAAAGGAGAGGGAGGGTTGGGGAGCTATACTACAGAAAAAAAGGTGGAATGGGGGGTGGGAGGCACTAACCAATGATCTCCGGAGGGGGTGTGTGGGGACCACTACACTACAGAAAAATAGAAAATAATAAAAAAATAAAATATATATATATATGTATAAGATACTGGCAGACAATTGCCCATTGTTAACATATTAGAAGATATATTAAAAAGTATTTACTGTCCCCTGAAACAGAAAAAAGCAAGGAAATTCCAGGTTCTATTTCTAGCATAATGGAACATTCTAAACCCGAACTTTGAAGGTTTTGTTTTCAAATGAACACGCTCCATACCATCACCCAATGAACATTAGTGTGAAGAACATAATCGGTTAAGCTGTACTTGTTTTAATTAATTATTAGCTTTTACATCACATTTTTCAGGTAAATGCAGCTCCTTCATGTTGGTGATATAATATTTTGGTATACAATGTCCATTTTAGCTAGAACTTTCTTTAAGAAGTATGTAAAGTTAGGTATTCTAAAGCATTGTTTCTCAACCACAGTCCTCAAGGTCCTCCAACAGTCCAGGTTTTCATTATAGTAAAAATAAGCTGGCTTTGGGAATAGGAGAGTGTTAGAAGTACTTACAGTTTAATTGACTTAAGGCATAAAAGCATTATCGATAATAGTACTTCTTCTCAACACCTCAACCCTAGCTTGCTGCGGGCAATTATAGAAACTACAGTACAACGATACCTTTACCCTAACACTACATATTTAATTGTGCAACTTATAGGAGGTTACTCCTAATACAGAGAGTCAGCAGTGCTTGTATATAAATTATTTTTTCTTTAATTTTTTCTTTAATTTTTAGTTATTTTGATTTTCTTTTATGCGTATGTGAATGGATTTTTTAACATATAGTGGCATGGTCCACACCACTGAGTATAATTATATTTTTTTATCTAATCAATAATAAATAATAAATGTTAAGTTTTAAACTAATTACATAGTACCACACCACATAATCACCTACCTAATATGTTAAGAGATGTCAATCCCCCAAGTGTGCCATATTAATGCCCCTGTCCTTATTCTCTCTATTTCTAATATATTATAATTGGCATTAGGCACTACCTTATCCAGTACATAGGTCTATCTGGAGTAAGGTCTGAGATTGTCATCTCGAGTTCTTTCCCACCTTCCCCTTGAGGTTAAAAGGGTATTTTCAAAAAGTACTTAATATTGACTATTCAGTAGTCTTCTTCTATAAACTGGGAAATAATTATGGCTTCCATCAATTTGATGGAGGATTTCCTTAATCGTGAAAAAGACAGAAAAGCAAACATAGATAAAACATTTGCTAACTTTACAGCAGAGGGTGTTAATACAAATAACTTTGAAGACTGGGAATCAGGCCTGAATATTCTAGGTGAACTGCTAAGGAAACATACAAGGTCTATATGGAATAAAAGCACCTATGACCGTTACCTAGCGAAACACATAATACCTAGAGGCCTAAGAGTTAGACTCTTCCCAAGCTTTAGCTTTCATATAGAGAGCTATAGAGGGAGATGGGAACAAGCCCTTATCTCTTGCTCAGAGATCTTAGTCGCAATTCTCTCAGATTACGAGACAGAGATTGTGGAAGAACTGAATAAAGAGATCTCTGACATCACTGTTAAACTTAAAAACTTTGAAAGTCTGGAAGATTTTAAAACAGCATATAAAAACTTGAGAGGAGAACTAGACGATAAAGAGAAGGAGATAATTAAGACCAAATGTGCCAAGCTAAGCAGGGATATTAAGGATTTTGAACAGGGAAGAGTTTTTACATGGGATGAAAGGAATCCCAGACGTAGAAGAAACTTAGCACCATCAAAAACAAATAGGGAGGATGTCTCTACATCAGAATATGAGTCCTCAGCAGGGGAAGAGGGGGCAGAAGGTTTTTCAGGCAGAACCCTACTGGTACCAAGTTCGAGTGATAGACAAACTCTTCTCTCAAAAAAACGAGAAAGAGGGCAAACCCAAAGAAAAGGAAAAAGCAAAAGAAGGGGGGGGAAGAACAGAACTCAATTTGAGAAACAGAACGAGATGGGGGTACAGGAACAACAACAAAACCAGGGAGGATTGGTCGAGACGACCGAGATGGTAAACTCAGACACATTGGAAATAATTAATTTGTCTGACAGAGCCCTATCACCCCAACATAAAAGTATACTTGGTAGAGGTTTGTCCTTTTCCCCTTCTAACAACCCTGATTTCTTTGAGATAATAAAAGATATTAATCTTTTCGCCAGAAAACTAGCACTCAAAAAAATGTACACAAAGCACAATGATAGTGATGAAGAGACGCAAGCCATTATGGATCTTGTGACACTACTTGAAGACAATGAAATGACAATACCTAACACTCCAGATTGGCACAAGAAACTTACAAAAAAGTCCACATTTATGCCACAACTTTCCTCTTTTCCACAGATAGAAATATTCTTAAAAGTAGTCTGCAGAGAAAAAGATTGGAGTAATCTAAGCAGAGAAGAAAAGTGGGCATTAAATGACATCCAAAAATGGGATGATGTGATCATCAAGCCATCTGATAAGGGAGGCAATATTGTCATCTGGCCGGTACCTATGTACATCACGGAAGCAATGAAACAGCTAGGTGACACAAAGTGTTACAATTTTTTATGGAGTAATCCTAGTGAGGACTACCTGAAAATGTATGAAACCTTAGTCAGTGATGCCAAGAAAGATAACCTGATTGATGAAAAAGAAGTAAAATTCTTAAAAGTAGATAATCCTAAAATTGCTACTTTTTATTTACTACCAAAGATACACAAAAACAAACAGACACCACCTGGCAGACCAATTGTGGCAGGCATTGGTAGTCTCTGTGAACAGGCATCAAGATATTTGGATTTGAGATTAAGAAATATTGTTCTAACATTACCCTCATACACGAGAGACACGATGGATGTATTGAGTAAAATCGAGGACATGACACTAGAAAATGATATGTTCTTAGCAACCTCAATCAATTGAACATCACTGGGGCTGTCATGCAGTCAATTATTTTCTCCAAATGGAAACAATAGAACATACTCCTAAAAATACATTTCTAGTCAAATTACTCAAATTTGTACTGAGCCATAACTTCTTTGTCTTTAATGACAAATTCTTCCTGCAAATTTGAGGAACAGCCATCGGCACAGCCTGTGCCCCCACCTATGCGAACATATACTTAGGGTGGTGGGAACGAGAATTTGTTTTTGGAATGGATATGGAAAGATATATGCGGACAATATTGTCTTGTGGCTCAGGTACATAGATGACGTCTTCCTAATTTGGAAAGGTGACATATCCCTATTCAAAGAATTTATTGGAATCCTCAACACCAACAATTTGAATTTACGTCTAACATATTAAATCAATCATGAAAGTGTTACATTCCTTGATTTGAAGATTTCGAGAGATATGTTTGGTCAGATCAAATCAGACCTCTATAGGAAGGAAACTGCTACAAACTCAATATTGAATTTCCAAAGTGCACATCATCCAGCCACCAAGAAAGCCATACCCTTTGGGGAATTTCTTAGGTTAAGGCGTAATTGTTCTGATATTATTGACTTTAAAAATCAGGCAATGGATATGAAAAAGAGATTAAAAACAAGAGGATACCCAAATAGTATCCTAAAAAAGGCATATCACAGAGCCCTCCATACGGACAGAGCACATTTGTTGAAACCTAAATCCAAAAATAACATGGATAACAAAGTTAGGTTTGTCAGTACTTTCAATACTGCACATAAGGAAATAAAGGACATACTGAACACGCATGTACATATTTTAAAAACAGACGAGGATTTATCCCAGTGCATTGGCGATAATATTGCAATGAGCTGGAGAAGAGCCCCTACTATTAGGGACAAGATAACGAAGAGTCATTTTGTTAAAAATACTCCTAAAAAAAGAAAGGACTTTTTGGGAACATATGCATGTGGAACATGCAAATTCTGCCCATACATACTGAATGTAAAGCAGATGAATATCTTTCCATCTGGAGTGATCGTAATGAACGACTTCTATAATTGTAGGAGCAAAAATATTATCTATTGTATTGAATGCAACTGTAAGAAGTATGTAGGTATGTCGACACGTGAATTCAGAAGACGTTTGGGCGAACATATATGCAACATCAAAAATGCAAGGAATGATTTGAAACATGACAAAAAATTGACCACATTGGCAAGACATTTTCTAGAAAAACATGACTGCAAACCAGAATTGCAAAGTTGGATTCTCCAGAAAGTCTCACTAGGAATAAGAGGGGGGAATATCGAAAAAGCACTACTTAAAGCAGAGATGAAATGGATCTTTAGAATGCAAAGTATGAGTCCTAAGGGGCTCAATGAAACTTTAACTTTTAGTGCATTCCTAGAGTAAAATCCCCAAAAAGTGATGCCATACTAATCTCGAGGATATGACCCCTGGAATCAACATATGATTGTAAATAAGTCTGAAATAGATAAAACCTAGTATTTCAACTAACATCTGGATAATGTGTAACTTGCATGAATATTGGAAGAATTGTTAACCATCTAACTCAACTATGCAGCTATTTTTAGACTTAAAATCCTGAGACCCCTTAGGGAGATTATTATGGATCTTTTTCACTATACCTGTGATACTCTTAAATATGTGAATATAATTGTGTATCCAATTTTTTGAGCTCTTGGAAGCCTAACTACTGAAGTTAAAGCAATACAATTCTAGATCTACTGTTACCTAGTATGGATCCCATTCACTATACCTGTGAAATTCTCAATATAATTGTATATCATCATTTCAGTTCTTGAAACCTAATCACTGGAGTTATAGCAATATAAACTCATATCTACTGTTACCTATGTTTTTATATAAGAATCATATATGGAATGAATATAGAGTGGGGTAATTGGAATTAATTCAGTAGTAAATACTAGCAATACTACATAAACATAAGGCACAGGTTATAAGGTGAATAAGTTTTTAGAGAAAAAGCTATAAATAGTGATTAACACTCCTCTGAATATGCATTTATAAAATACTATTTATCGATATAAGCAATAATATTTTAATGGACTTATGCATATCAACATGCATTAATGCATACAGTAATGGTAATCACTAAAACCTATATGTTCAATATTGGGTAAAGTGTAATACAACTAATTTGAATATTGGGATTATGGAACTTCAGAATTTATTTATGGCTTAGCATCACATATTTAACATAATGAGTTTGAACGATCATAGTATATACATGCAGATACACTGTTACGATGAGCAACAGGTGCTCGTTTTGTTTACTATCCCCTTTAATATCTATGCGCCGTTTCCAGTGGAGTCCGGGATGTAGCGATATGACAAGGAGCGCACTCACGCCCTCATTTGTATCCAACCGCACGCTATTGGTTTAACGGCACACACCCTCTGTTTAAACCAATCGCAGAAGATCATCCGCGATTGGACGATTAGACGCGTCAGTCAGAATAATGGACTAGGATTGGTCTGAGGACCTACATAAGGAAATCCCGGGAGGTGATCGGGTCAGCATTTGAAAAAGCGTATGCGAAACGCGTGTTAGGCCATTCGCACTGCGCTCTCTGTTGTCTTATGGGATATTGATAGAAAATTGGGTTAAGGTTATCTAGAATACTATCCTTTGACTATCGTCTTTTGGTATAATTGTTGGCCCTCTTTTAGGGCACCTTTAACGGTTAAAAATAAGCTGGCTTTGGGAATAGGAGAGTGTTAGAAGTACTTACAGTTTAATTGACTTAAGGCATAAAAGCATTATCGATAATAGTACTTCTTCTCAACACCTCAACCCTAGCTTGCTGCGGGCAATTATAGAAACTACAGTACAACGATACCTTTACCCTAACACTACATATTTAATTGTGCAACTTATAGGAGGTTACTCCTAATACAGAGAGTCAGCAGTGCTCGTATATAAATTATTTTTTCTTTACATTTTTTCTTTAATTTTTAGTTATTTTGATTTTCTTTTTCTTTTATGTGTATGTGAATGGATTTTTAACATATAGTGGCATGGTCCACACCACTGAGTATAATTATATTTTTTTATCTAATCAATAATAAATAATAAATGTTAAGTTTTAAACTAATTACATAGTACCACACCACATAATCACCTACCTAATATGTTAAGAGATGTCAATCCCCCAAGTGTGCCATATTAATGCCCCTGTCCTTATTCTCTCTATTTCTAATATATTATAATTGGCATTAGGCACTACCTTATCCAGTACATAGGTCTATCTGGAGTAAGGTTTGAGATTGTCACCTCGAGTTCTTTCCCACCTTCCCCTTGAGGTTAAAAGGGTATTTTCCAAATGTGATGTGTACAAAGATCATCGTAACAAAGCGTATATATGTCTGAGCTGCACGAAATTACAACAGTCTCGGCTGTAAAGTTACAGCTGAGAGCTGGAGTTCCTGAGCTCCAGACATCTCTCTGCCTATGGAACTAGCGCACGACCAGTGCTCCGGTTTCATATGAAAGCAGATGCCAGAACTGTGTGTGTCACCGTCTGTAACGATCATCTGCTAGTGCTAGCGGGAGGTGTGGGAGGGAAAGCAGGAGGTGGGTGGACGTCCCAGCGCCATGGGGGGAGGGATTTTGATGGATCCTACACTGCAGAAGAAAAAGAATGAAAGGAGAGGGAGGGTTGGGGAGATATACTACAGAAAAAAAGGTGGAATGGGGGGTGGGAGGCACTAACCAATGATCTCCGGAGGGGGTGTGTGGGGACCACTACACTACAGAAAAATAGAAAATAATAAAAAAATAAAATATATATATATATGTATAAGATACTGGCAGACAATTGCCCAATGTTAACATATTAGAAGATATATTAAAAAGTATTTACTGTCCCCTGAAACAGAAAAAAGCAAGGAAATTCCAGGTTCTATTTCTAGCATAATGGAACATTCTAAACCCGAACTTTGAAGGTTTTGTTTTCAAATGAACGCTCCATACCATCACCCAATGAACAGTGTGAAGAACACAATTGGTTCAGCTGTACTTGTTTTAATTAATTATTAGCTTTTACATCACATTTTTCAGGTAGATGCAGCTCCTTCATGTTGGTGATATAATATTTTGGGATACAATGTCCTTTTTAGCTAGAACTTTCTTTAAGAAGTTAGGTATTCTAAAGCATTGTTTCTCAACCACAGTCCTCAAGATCCTCAAACAGTCCAGGTTTTCATTATAGCTGGACCAGTGCACAAGGTGAAGTAATCAGCTGATCAGTAACCATGGCTACTAACCCGCTCTCACCCATCAGCTGATTATTTCGCCTGTGCACTGGTTCAGCAATAATGAAAACCTGGCCTGTTGGGTGTACTTGAGGAGCGGGGTTGAGAAACGCTGTTCTAAAGCATTGCAAGATTATATTACCCCACGTCCCCTGTTTTCAGTGTGGCTTTGCGGCCAGAAGTGTGCTCCCATTACAGTTATGGTTGCCACCTCAGTCATGTTTTCTACATTCACCCTATATAGATATATGGGACTTTTTAAGACTGTTTTGTTTATATTATTATTATTTCTTTGGTATTACATTTGTCATTTTTTAAACCTGTACAGTTATACATAATTTTGTCTAAGATTTTAGTAGCTGTCTCATATCGACATTCACAGATTCATTAAATTTGACTTAGGGCGCCCCTATCTCTCTTTTTGTGTTAAAGTGAAAGTAAACTTTACATAACCCAAAGACAATTAAGTATAGCACAACAGGCATCCATTACAGTCGATAAATTTATATTTTTCATACTCTATGTTGTCCAGAAAAAAAATTATATTGAAAATCGCTAACCGTTTCCTCGCTTCCTCTGCCCCTTGCTTTCTTCCTGGTTTCTAACTGTTAGACGTAATAGTGGTCCCACCCGCTCAATACGTCATTAGCTGTGCTCTTCTCGTTATCCTTTTTTTGGGGCCCATGCGCATTGATACAAGCTACCCTACAATATCATTGCTAATGACTGGATTTCCTGCAGCGGCTCAAATGCGCATGCGTCAATTATGAATGCGCATCCGATAATGGAGTAAAATTGTAGGTTTGCCGCATGCGCATAGGAACATGTGGGCGTAAAACCAACACTTTGAGACGCCCATGGGGGACCAATTAGATCTTTAGAATGATCGTTCGTCATGAATACCCCAAAAAAATTAGAATGCGGGCAGAGAGTTGGCTAACCAGACAGAAGGCTTTGCATGAGGGAAAATAAGTATAAAATTCAAATTTACAAAAAATCATGAATGAAAGTGCTATTGATTTAATATGGATTTATGTAAACATAGATTGCAGGCTTCTCAACTTTACTTTCACTTTAACCCCTTAACGACTGAGGACGTGCAGGGTACGTCCTCAGAAAAAAGGCAGTTAATGCCTGAGAACGTACCCTGCACGTCCTCAGTGTGGAAAGCAGCTGGAAGCGATCCTGCTCGCTTCCAGCTGCTTTCCGGTTATTGCAGTGATGCCTCGATATGGAGGCATCCTGCAATAACCTTTTTAAGTAATCCGGTGCAGAGAGAGCCACTCTGTGGCCCTCTCTGCACCGGAGATCGGTGGCTACCTGCGTTGGTGGGTGGGAGCCGGACCGGGAGGCGGGTGGCGGCCATCGATGGCCATGTGGATGTGAAGGGGGGCGGGATCGTGGGCGGGGGTGGCTGGGGGCGCGCACGGGCGCGCGCGCGTGCACGGGAGGGTGGGGGCGGGCGCGTGCACGGGGAGGGAGCGGGTGGGAACCACTACACTGCAGAAAATTTGAAAATAAAAAGATAAAAAATATCGAAAATTTAAATAATCAGCAAGGTGGTGGGGGTTTGTCTGTGGGGGGTGGGGGGAAGCTACACTACAGAAAAAAAAAACCAAAGACAAAAAAAGCACTTTTTATTGTAAACTGGGTACTGGCAGACAGCTGCCAGTACCCAAGATGGCCCCCAATAAGGCAGAGGGGAGGGTTAGAGAGCGGTTTTGGGGGGGGATCAGGGAGGTTGGGGGCTAAGGGGGGGATCCTACACAGTAGCATATGTAAATATGCTAAAAAAAAATTCATTTTTTTTTTAAAACCCTTTTATCTTAGTACTGGCAGACTTTCTGCCAGTACTTAAGATGGCGGGGACAATTGTGGGGTGGGGGAGGGAAGGGAGCTGTTTGGGAGGGATCAGGGGGTGGGATGTGTCAGATGGGAGGCTGATCTCTACACTAAAGCTAAAATTAACCCTGCAAGCTCACTACAAACTCCCTAATTAACCCTTTCACTGCTAGCCATAATACACGTGTGAGGCGCAACAGGATTTAGTGGCCTTCTAATTACCAGAAAGCAACGCCAAAGTCATATATGTCTGCTATTTCTGAACAAAGGGGATCCCAGACAAGCATTTACAACCATTTGTGCCATAATTGCACAAGCTGTTTGTAAATGATTTCAGTGAGAAACCTAAAATTGTGAAAAATTTTACGTTTTTTTTAATTTGATCGCATTTGGCGGTGAAATGGTGGCATGAAATATACCAAAATGTGCCTAGATCAATACTTGGGGTTGTCTACTACACTACACTAAAGCTAAAATTAACCCTACAAGCTCCCTAAAAGCTCCCTAATTAACCCCTTAACTGCTGGGCATGATACACTTGTGGTGCGCAGTGGCATTTAGCGGCCTTCTAATTACCAAAAAGCAACGCCAAAGCCATATATGTGTGCTATTTCTGAACAAAGGGGATCCCAGAGAAGAATTTACAACCATTTATGCCATAATTGCACAAGCTGTTTGTAAATGATTTCAGTGAGAAACCTAAAGTTTGTGAAAAAATTTGTGAAAAAGTGAACAATTTTTTGTATTTGATCGCATTTGGCGGTGAAATGGTGGTATGAAATATACCAAAATTGGCCTAGATCAATACTTTGGGATGTCTACTAAAAAAAAATATATACATGTCAAGGGATATTCAGGGATTCCTGAAAGATATCAGTGTTCTAATGTAACTAGCGCTAATTTTGGAAAAAAATGGTTTGGAAATAGCAAAGTGCTACTTGTATTTATGGCCCTATAACTTGCAAAAAAAGCAAAGAACATGTAAACATTGGGTATTTCTAAACTCAGGACAAAATTTAGAAACTATTTAGCATGGGTGTTTTTTGGTGGTTTTAGATATGTAACAGATTTTGGGGGTCAAAGTTAGAAAAAGTGTGTTTTTTTCAATTTTTCCTCATATTTTATCATTTTTTTTATAGTAAATTATAAGATATGATGAAAATAATGGTATCTTTAGAAAGTCCATTTAATGGCGAGAAAAACGGTATATAATATGTGTGGGTACAGTAAATGAGTAAGAAGAAAATTACAGCTAAACACAAACACCGCAAAAATGTAAAAATAGCCTTGGTCCCAAACGGACAGAAAATGGAAAAGTGCTCTGGTCACTAAGGGGTTAATAATAAACAATACTGTAATTAAAAAAATACACTACAGGTGTCAACAATATTGTTGTTTGTATTGTGTATCCTAAAGATGGAAAATATTTTACATTCTTCCAGCAACTTTTCATGCTGTGTACCAAAACATTTTTTTGTACATTTTACAAGCACACAAGAAAAAAATTGAACCCAAATATCTCACAAAGAGCTACTTAATTTTCATAATTTAAAATGCTCCCAATCCTATCTCCCAATTAAATTTTATTACAATACATTTATTGTTTTTCCTTTTTGAGAATTTTGCAGAATATTTTTTTGTATTATAATTCCAGAAGATGTATTAAAGGGGCAATATGCTGTAAAATAGTTTTTCCCTTTATGTTTCCAATGACTTGTTATACCAGTAGTAGAGTATAAAATGTATAAGTAATTGCCTCTTTAGGTTTAATTTTGTATATAAAATACCTGGCTTTGTTCTTTGACACCACAACCCATTCAAATGGGGTCAATTTGAAGGGAGATCAGATCTACTTACGTTAGTACTTTCTCTACACACAAATGCTTCCTTATCTTATCTCTGTTTGTATACCCAATCCCAATACTTATTATTAATATTACTTACTGTATATTGCCTACCATCTCACCTACCTTCCACTGGGACTTTAATTTATTCTGCTGGCTATGTTTAGACAGTTTATGGCCTTTACTTGGAGGGACAGGCTAGTCAAAATTAAACTTTCATGATTCAGATAGGGCATGTAATTTTATACACATTTCCAATTTACTTTTATTATCAAATTTTCTTTGTTCACTTGGTATTCTTAGTTGAAAGCTAAACCAGTTACCTAGGTAGACTCATATGCTAATTTATAAGCTCTTGAAAGCCGCCTCTTATCTGAATGCATTTGACAGTTTTCACAGAGTTCATGTGTGCCATATAGATAACATTATGCTGACGCCCGTGGCGTTACTTATGAGAGGGCACTGACTGATTGGCTAAATTGCATGTCTGTTAAAAGAACTGAAATAAGGGGGCAGTTTGCACAGGCTTAGATACAAGGTAATCACAGAGGTAAAAAGTGTATTAATATAACTGTGTTGATTATGCAAAACTGGGGAATGGGTAATAAAGGGATCATCTATCTTTTTTAACAATAAAAAAATCTGGAGTAGACTGTCCCTTTAAGTATAGAAACTTGATACCGCAGGAGATTTCAGCTATTTTATTTGCTGATATAAGATAAATTATAAATAATTTTAACACACTCCAGCAGGCAAAACGGATCATTGGAAACAAATTAAAGGGGAGAAAATATTTGGGTAAACTGTCCCTGTAGACAAGAGTATGATGTATTTTGGCATAAAAACAAAGAACTCGAAGGTTTGTGGTTAAAAAAAATGCTGATTCCTACACAATTAACATAATGCACAAATTTAACAGAACACACAATCACATTTGGTTGCTATTCATCACTTTTATGTAGTGGGAACATGCTCAACGTAATTATTTAATATTGCTTAAACACACTTATTACAAATACGTAAAATGTATTTCAGGACCAATAAGATTTCCCATGGTTTTTTTTTGTCTAAAGGTAAATTAAAATGCCTTTTAATATTTATTTATTTTTAAATCAAAACTTTTTTATTCTTAATATTAAAAATTTAGTTACCTTGCTTATCATAAAGCTTTAGGCTGCTGTTGTGATTTGTAATGATCCACATTATCCCAGATTTTTTTTTTTTATGTGTAAATTAGTCAACTATTTTGAAAATAATTGTATTGAATATTTTTTCACCAGGATAGATGCATGGCCAAGTACAGTTATAATTTGCAAATTTTAAATAAATTGAGATTTGTTGATATAATCTGTTACTGTTTACAAGTAAAAAGCACAGTGATGTATGTGTTTGGCGTGATAAATATAATTACCTTTGCCCCAAGTGTCCCTGTCAGCTCCCACGCTGCTGCTCACATTAGGAGACTGGGAGAGGTGTTGTATGTTTCCCTTCGGTACCATGGAAACAAAAGCAGCTAAATCTTTGCCTTAAAGAGACAGGCTGTTTAGCTACAGTGAGTCAACCCCAGTTGCATAAAAAGTAATAAAATAAGAATGCTAGAAGTATTGTGCTGTGACCTTGGTATTTTCATCAAGTACAATAATTATAGTTTAGTGAGGCTGTGAGAAGGCAGTTTGCAAAATTAGGATTCAAATGCATTTCATATTTAAAGAGACCTAGAATCCAAACTGAATTCACTGTAAAATGTTTACTCATATCTAGCAGGAAAAAAACTTTATTTATTTTGCATAATTGTCCTGTAATTTAACCTTTAAAATGTAACAGTCAAAATTTAGGACATTTTAGTTTGGAATAGAATTATTTTTGCAGCATACTTGTATTAGCATAAAATATGTCTAGTATAAGATATTACTGTTTCAGGGGTATATATACACGTCACTTGCACCCAGTGTACGGACATTCAGACACAGTAACTGTTCCTCCAGCTACTGCAATCCTTACACCATAGTTTATTCTCCTTTTTCCTATGTAAAAAAAATTCGGGTTTTATTTCCCTTTAAGAAGACATAATGGCCTCTAGTTATCAAGGTCTGTCGTACCTGATCCGACAGTGCGGATCAGGTCCGACAGACCTCGCTGAATACGGCGAGCAATACGCTCGCCGTATTCAGCATTGCACCATAAGCTCACAAGAGCTGCTGGTGCAACGCCGCCCCCTGCAGACTCGTGGCCAATAAGTCGCCAGCAGGGGGGTGTCAATCAACCTGATCATACTCGATCGGGTTGATTTCCGGCGATGTCTGTCCTCCTGCTCAGAGCAGGCGGACAGGTTATGGAGCAGCGGTCTTTGTGACCGCTGCTTCATAACTGCTGTTTCTGGCGAGACTGCAGGCTCGCCAGAAACACGGGGCATCAAGCTCCATTCGACACAAATAGTAATACATTTCCTAAAAATATTCAGTGGCACAGGGCTAGATTTATCTAAGATTGCAGGGTACCCTCTGAATACAGTTCTCCCCACCATAGGGCTCTTTTGAGTTGTGTCCATCTTGTTTGATTACCAATTAGCTGTCCCCAAAGTGCACATTTTTAGTTACGCTTTTTCCTGGGGCCACAAAAACTGTAACACACTTTTATAGTTCTGCTAATCTGGGGGCTGCAAAAACTAGCGCAGAGGGCAATAGTCCCATTGGGTCACCAGTTGACCATCCCTGATATAAATAATTTCTAGTTTATTAAAATACAGTAATACAGTAATTTTAATTTAACAAAATAAGTCAGCTGGAAAAAAAACAACGTACAAAGTAACTCTAATGTTCAGAGCTGTACTGTTTTATTTAGTTCTTCACTACATAAAAATATGTGGGCGAATAATAATGTAGAGAAAAAAGAATTTTCAGACACAACAGGAAATATTGATTTGTGTAAAAGGGTGATAAAATCTTTTTACTGCTACAATGTCAACAGGTTATTTTTAAAAAAAAGTAAAGAAGAAAAAAAAGGAAAATACTTGCTCTTAAAGGGACACTGAACCCAATTTTTTTTCTTTTGTGATTCAGATAGATCATGCAATTTTAAGCAACTTTCTAATTTACTCATATTATCAAATTTTCTTCATTCTCTTGGTATCTTTATTTGAAATGTAAGAAGGTAAGTTTAGATGTCGGCTCATTTTTGGTGAACAACCTGGGTTGTTCTTGCTGATTGGTAGATAAATTCACCCACCAATAAACAAGTGCTGTCCAGGGTCTGAACCAAAAATAGCTTAGATGCCTTCTTTTTCAAATAAAGATAGCAAGAAAACAAAGAAAAATTGATAATAGGAGTAAATGAGAAAGTTGCTTAAAATTGCATGCTCTATCTGAATCACAAAAGAAAAAAATTGGGTTCAGTGTCCCTTTAACTTCAAACTATTTATCCCTAGTTATTTACATCAGGAGAAACAGTGGTGAAAAAATATACAATTGTTTATTTTAAAAAATAGGTCTGTTGTTAAAAGGAAATTAAACTCAATTTTTTTCTTTCATAATTCAGATAAAGCTTGCAATTTTAAACAAATTTTCAGTTTACTTCTATAATTAAATTTACTTAATTCTCTCTGTAACCTTTTATTGAGGAGCAGCAACATTCTACTGGGAGCTAACTGAACATATTGGGTGAGCCAATGACAAGAGGCATATATGTGCAGCCACCAATTAGCACGTAGCTCCCAGTAGTGCTGATTCTGAGTCTACCTAGGTATGCTTTTCAACAAAGGATACCAAGTGAACAAAGCAAATTATATAACAGAAGTAAATTGAAAAGTTGTTTAAAATTGCATTGTCTCTCTGAATTATGAAAGAAAAAATGTGGGTTCCATGTCCCTTCAATAAAGGTAATCTTTTCATACTGCAGGTTTATACTTTAATTATTAAGATTCCTCTACAATATTCTGCATAAGACACCAACCCTTTAACTGTGCAGGACGACTTGTGATCATCATCCGCACAATGTAATTAGAGCAGATGACGACCACATGTCATCATCCGGGGGGGGGCTGCTTTCATAGCTCATCACAGCACTAATACTCCATCCCTGGTGCGTGGTCTAAGGCTCCGGCATCGCCCGAGGAATACAGAGATGCTGGTCACATTCAGCAGAATGCCAGATGGGGCACGCAATGATTGGAGGAAGACAGATTTGTCATCAATCTTATAAATACAATATGAGATATGGGCGGAGGAACAACGGTACGTTTACCATAACTCAGTGGTAAATATTTTAAAAATGAAGCTTCTTTAAAAATGCTAATAAATGAAAGTGCCCCTGTTTTAAAGATTAATTTTATAAAATGGGAAGTAATTCAGTAAAATTTACAATTACTTAAAGGGTACAGGTGCACAAACACACAATCTTAAAAGGACAGCTCACCCCAAACATACACAACACAGACTTAAAAGAACTGCTCACACCACATGCACAAAGTCTTTAGGGAACAAGCACTCACACACAACCCACACAGCCTTAAAGGGATTAAGGCAGTTCATGCTAAATACACAGCACACACATACAAGGATGTGTGCACATGGGGTGAGTTGTCACGTTGAAGACTCTGTGAGAGTGTGTGCATATGTCTGTCTCTTTAAGATTTGTGAGGTGAGTTATCCCTTTAAGGCTGTGTGTGGTTGTGCATGTTGTGATTTGTCCTTGTAAGACTGTGCTTTTGTGTGTTTTAAAGTTGTGTGTATTCTGTGTACCTATACCATTAAGACATTAAGGCTGTGGGCACCATGTGTGCTTGTGCAGACTGTGACCTGCCCATTTAAAACTGATTTTGGGTGTGCTTTAAGGCTGTGTGCATTATGTGAGTTTGTCAGCCCTTTAAGGCTGTGTGTGCATGGTGTGAGCTGTTTCTTTAAGTCTGTGAGCACGAAGTGTGCCTGTGCCATTAAGACAGTGTGGTGTGAGTCATTTAAGACTATGTGTGCGCCATATGTTTGTGCATACTGTGATCTGTCCCTTTAAGCGTGTATTTGGTTGGTCTTAATGTTGTGCATTGTGTGAGTGTCATTGTCTGCGTTTGTGCATGGTGAGATCTGTCCCTTTAGGCTTGTGTGCTGTGTGTGTCTGTTGCTTTAAAGGGCCATGATACCCAAATGTTTAAACACTTGAAAGTGATGCGGCATAACTGTAAAAAGCTGACTAGAAAATATCACCTGAACATCTTTATGTTAAAAAGAAAGATATTTTACCTCAAAAATTCCTCAGTAGCCACATCCCATTGTAAAGGACTTCTAAGCAGCAAATCGGTATGTCTGTCCCGGGACAGCTAAGGGAGTGAGCTTTCGTGCACACTCATCTTATTTCCCTATTCAGTTTAAGGAAGTTTACTATGAAATCTCATGAGATCACAGTAAAAGAGTTCATGACCTCAGCACTGCTGATGCTTATTGGCTGCTGTTCATTTCTTCATTTTTTTTTGCTTTTTACCTGCAGCTGAGCAACAGCAGAGTATAACTTTTTACACAGAACTTACTCTGCTGAGCTGAGGAAATTGTGAGGTAAAATATCTTCTTTTTTACATAGAGATGCTCAGGTGATATTTTCCTGTCAGCTTTTTGCAGTTATACTGCATCAGTTTCAAGTGATTTAGCATATGAGTATTATGTCCCTTTAAGACTGATCATCAGGATCTCTGCATTTGGTTGCACTTATTAGACTATGTGCCTGCTGTCCTTTAAAGGGTGTTCATGGTGTGAGCAGTTACTTTACGGCTGCCTTGGGTGTTTCTGTGCCTGTACCATTAAGAGTTAACCCTTTAAAGTGTGTGTGTGTGTGTGTGTGTGTGTGTGTGTGTGTTTAAAGGGATATGAAACCCCCCAAAAATATTTTGTGATTGACACAGAACATACCATTTTAAAAAAGCTTCCAATTTACTTCTATTGTCAAATTTGCTCTGTAACTATGATATTCTTTGTTGAAGAGACACCTAGATAGGCATCTGGAGCACTACAAAGCAGGAAATAGTGCTGCCATCTACTGTTCTTGCAAATGAATAACAGACATCCCAACTCTCCCTGAAGTTCAGGAAGTCTCCCTGATTGTAATAGTGGCTCCCTGATGCCAGTGTTCTGGTAAGAGGCCGAACTTTTGAAAAGAGCGAACCATGTCACTTCCTGTGACGTTACATCAGCTGTTTTACACATTTTGGTCCTAATGCGCATGCGTGCCAGCGTCATCACATACCTGGCCGCATACGTCACTGGGAAACTATTTAGACCTGTGAAATTCAGAAACCCTTTCTATAGCGCATGCGTGGGGTTTTGTATCACAAATGGGGGGGTTTATGGAAAGCTGTTTATTCGTCTCCTCTGCAATATTCGGAACTCCGCCCCCCCACTGCAACTACTCCCATTAAGCAGAGTCTCCGTGCGTGCATGACAAACAGCCACTTGGCTATCGCCACTGCTTCTTCTGCTGATCCAATGCAGCTTTTCACAGGCTCCCTTCAATGTCATTGTTTAAACATTTGTTGCAGCAGTAAACATTGGATCAGCAGAAGCAGCAGTGGCGATAGCCGAGTGGCTGTTTGTTATTCACGCACGGAGACTCAGCTTAATGGGAGTAGTTGCAGTGGGGGGGGGGGGGGCGGTTTTCTGAATATTGCCGAGGAGACGAATAAACAGCTTTCCATAAACCCCCCATTTATGATACAAAATCCCACGCATGCGCTATAGAAAGGGTTTCTGAATTTCACAGGTCTAAATAGTTTACTAGTGGCGTATGCGGCCAGGTATGTGATGACACTGGCACGCATGCGTATTAGGGCCAAAAGTGTAAAACAGCTGATGTAACGTCACAGGAAGTGACATGGTTCGCTCTTTTCAAAAGTTCGGCCTCTTACCAGAACACCAGCAAATGGAGTGCAATCTCCCTGAAACTCCAAGTACTATGATCCAATGTGGCCCAAAACCGGAAAAGTGTTTCTTTAAGGAATGCCTTTAGTTGCTGGGATGTTATAGAACCCTCAAAGCATGCATCAGTAATCAAAAAGCCCCCACTAATTTTAATAAAATAAATCACAAATACTACCTTATTTACTGCACGTAATTAAACTTTGTATTCTAAAATATTTAAGCATTCAACAAGCGTACGATCACTGAAAAATAGGTTTATTGTATGTGGTTGAGCAATAAAGCTACTTTTTTAAATGTGACTTTAGTGGGAAGCAACTTTAATGATAAGTCTCTATCTTATTTAGGGTTTCAAGGTGTCCAATATATAACGGGGGGGGGGGCAGTAGCGGGTGAAGCCACCTCCCTGAAATTAGTTTTTGCAGGTTGGTATGTCTGGGATATTATTCTTGCAAAACTGTTGCCAAATAGTGATCCAGAAATGGGCCAGATCCTGAGCGTATGTCCCAGCTTTTCAACAAAAAATATCAAGAGAACGAAGGAAAACTGATAATAGATGTAAATTAGAAAGTTATTTAAAATTGCATGCTCTATCTGAATCATGAAATACAAATGTTGGGTTTCATATCCCTTTAAGCCATTCAGTTACATATGTAAAAACAAGCTAAAATGAATACCAATATGTATGCTGAGGCTTTCATACAATGTATCCATGTTTTTGTGCTGGCTGGGGAAAGACTGAGGGGAAAACAGGGATTTTACACCCCAAAATACGGCTCCTCTTTTTCTACCAGTGGAGATACAAACAGTGCAGTTGTGTTGGTAGCCCCTCATTTGAATCCCCATAACAATTTTTAAAGTAAAATAATGCTGCTCACTACTATGCAGCCCAAGAGTCCATTAGTATATCAGTGTCACAGTGCAGGAACACTATAAAAAAGATCCTTTTAAGTTAACCCCATGGCTGCCAGAGTCTGCAGCCATCTCTGGTAGCCAAGGGACTAAAGAACATTTTAACTTGGAGCACATGAGTAAAGGTCAGCTGTAAAACCAGTTTATAAAACAAAAGTCTCTTACATCAGGTACAGAGACACGTAACTAATCTGGTAACCTGCAAACTCTGTCACATAATATGTCACTTGAGAACATAAAAACTGCTGGCAAGTAAACACCCCTTTTTAAGTATCTAAAAAAGTTTCTTTAAACTATTTACTTAATACATTACGTTATGTCATATATGTATTATACACATATGCCGTATAATAGCGACTGTGCAACACACATATACAATAACAATACTTTGAAATCAACTTTAAATCGTCATCAAACACTAGTTAGAATTTATTTGCCCATAACAAACATGGCCGCTATGGAATGTGACATCACAAGTTCAGAGGTTGCTGTCGAGCTCAGGTGTATTTGGTGAAGTCAGAATGTCCGTGTTAGAAGATGACAAGTTACAAAGCGAGACTCACCGTAGACTGGCAAAGTTCAATGCCATTAGAGGTAACCTATCTGCCAGCAGTCTCACTGTATGATGCATGGTTTGTTACTTTACTAATCACCCAGTGTGTGCAGATCAGCTTGCAGGGTTAGCTGAGTCAGTGTTTAAAAAAAATAAGCTAGTTTCCACCCATATGCTTCAAGTTGAAATCCTTTTTAGCCCTTTGGCTACCAGAGAGGACTGCAGCATTTTTGGCAGCCACAGGGTTAATATAGGGTCTATGCTTTGTAATGCAGGATGTGTAACACGCAAAAGTTACAGTGGGCGGGGCTATTCCTGCTCTGGGAGACAGCAGTGATTCAGGCTGTGTTTTACTAATCTTCAGTTCCTGGCTGCTAAGGGCTCCTGCATATAAATGGGTTTTAAGTAATATTATATAAAAGCATTGAATTTTATACACCCCCCCTCCCTCACTTTAAAATAGCTGTTTTAGAGAAATAGTAAACTTTTTTTTTTGGAATCACATTTATATACTAAAATTACCAACTGATTACCCTTATTTTTGTATAAATCTGCCATGTGGGCAACTATGCAAAAGGTGTTTTAGATTTAAACATGATAGGTTTGCATAAGTATGAGAAAATTAATACCCTGTACATAGTGGTAAAAATGAGTGAGAAGTGATTTGTCATTTGATATATGAAATAGCAAAAACAAAGCAGGCAAGTTGGCAATAAATTATTTATTCCATGCAATACCAGGATGTGTGTGTCTGATTTACCATACAAAAATAAGTCATTTAAAGTGAATGTCAATTTTGATGCTAAAGTGCCCGGTTTTTAAAAATTCGATTAAAAACAAGGGCACTTTTATTCATCAAAATTTACATTTCACTCCTGTTGTGAAAAAAAAATTACCTTTTAATCTTGACAGCAGCTCCAGCTTCCTCCGGTCGTTGCAAGTCATTTCTGACGTCAGAAATGATGGATAGGTCATCCTCCAATCACGGCTCCCCCCCCCCGGGGGAATCGGTGTCTGATTCAACGCCGTTATTGGAGGAAGCCGGATTCCTCATTTTAGACCCAGGAAGAGGCTTTGTGACGAGTGGAGGAAGCTGGAGCTGCTGTCAAGAGTAAAAGGTAAGTTGTTTTTTTTCACAACACGAGTGAAATGTAAATTTGAATGAATAAAAGTGCCACTGTTTTTAATCTAATTTTTAAAAACGGGGCACTTTAGCATCAAAATTGACATTCACTTTAACCAGTGAAGTACTTGCAATTAAAACCAGCCTTGGAAAAAAAATATTAATCTGAAACCAGCCCCTGAATTGATGTGTTGGAAGGAATGCATCCTCTTTATGCCAGCTGTATGCTATCACGGGGCTACAGAATTCTAGGGGAATAGCCTTGCTGTACCGTCCCTTAACCCAACATAATAAGCTCGTTAACGGGAGATGAAACCCACATTTTTTTTTCTTTCATGATTCAGATAGAGAATACAATTTAAAAAAAGTTTCCAATTTACTTCTATTATCAAATTTGCTTCCTTCTCTTGTTATCCTTTGTTTAAGCGATACCTAGGTAGGTAGTGTGCACATGCCTGAAGTGCTGCCATCTAGTGCTCTTGCTAATGTATAACATTGTTGCAAAAAATACTGCCATATAGTGTTGCAGACACATGTGCCCTCCTAAGTTTACATCCTGCTTTTCAACAAATGATAACTAGAAAATGAAGAACATTTTATAATAGAAGTAAATTGGAAAGTTGTTTAAAATTGTATGCTCTGTCTGAATCATGAAATATTTGTGGGGGGGTTTTATTAACCCCTGAAAAGAGACATAAAACTCAGTTTTTTTTTTCTTTTATGATTCAGATGGAGAATTCAATTGTAAATCAGTTTCCAATTTACATCTGTTATCAAATTTGTGTCGTTCTCATGTTATTCTTGGTTGAAAAGATACGTAGATAGGTATCGTGCACATGCCTGGAGCACTACATGACAGGAAATAGTGCTTGCATCTAGTGCTCTTGCTAATGTAAAACATTGTTGCAAAACTGCTGCCATAAAGTGCTGCAGACGGTGCTCTGACAAAATGCAGACGGACGTTTGGCTGACAAACAGAATGCCGAAGCATGTTCCGAGTTTGTCCGAGGGCAGATACGCTCCAGAGAGCTCTGTTCTAATCGGAGCCTCGGGCGCCGCAACCGCCTCTCGGAACCTAACCATGGGTCACAGCCCGCACGTCTTGTAATTCTGTGTCTGGGAATTAACTATCTATCAAATTTATCTCGTGGCCAAATGTCCGTTGGCTAACAGTCCGGCCACGGCTGCAGACACGTGCACACTCCTGACCTTGCTTGCTTTTCAGCAAAGGATAAATAGAAAATGAAGAAATTTTGATAATAGAAGTAAATTGAAATGTAAATTGAATTGTTTAAAATTGTGTTCTATCTGAATCATGCAAGACAAAATCTGGGTTTTATGTCCCTTTAACCCTTTAAAGGGACACTGAACCCAATTTTTTTTTCTTTGTGATTCAGACAGAGCATGCAATTTTAAGCAACTTTCTAATTTACTCCTATTATCAAATTCTCTTCATTCTCTTGGTATCTTTATTTGAAATGCAAGAATGTAAGTTTAGATGCCGGCCCATTTTTGGTGAACACACTGTGTTGTTCTTGCTGACTGGTAGATAAATTCACCCACCAATAAACAAGTGCTTTCCATGGTCTGAACCAAAAAAATAGCTTAGATGCCTTCTTCACAAATAAAGAAAGCAAGAGAACAAAGAAAAATTGATAATAGGAGTAAATTAGAAAGTTGCTTAAATTTGCATGCTCTGTCTGAATCATGAAAGAAAAAAAATGGGTTCCGTGTCCATTTAAGGACCACAGCACTTTTCAATTTTCTGACCGTTTGGGACCAGGGCTATTTTTACATTTCTGCTGTGTTTGTGTTTAGCTGTAATTTTCCTCTTACTCATTTATTGTACCCACACATATTATATACCGTTTTTCTCGCCATTAAATGGATTTTCAAAAGCTACCATTATTTTCATCATATCTTATAATTTACTATAATTTTTTTTTTATAAAATATGATTAAAAAATGGGAAAAAACACACTTTTTCTAACTTTGACCCCCAAAATCTGTTAGACATCTACAACCACCAAAAAACACCCTTGCTAAATAGTTTCTAAATTTTGTCCTGAGTTTAGAAATACCCAATGTTTACATGTGCTTTGCTTTTTTTGCAAGTTATAGGGCAATAAGTACAAGTAGCACTTTGCTATTTCCAAACCATTTTTTTTTTCAAAATTAGCGATAGTTACATTGGGACACTGATATCTGTCAGGAATCCCTGAATATCCCTTTACATGTATATATTTTTTTTAGTAGACAACCCAAAGTATTGATCTAGGCCCATTTTGTTATATTTTATGCCACCATTTCACTGCCAAATGCGATCAAATAAAATAAAATCGTCTACTTTTTCACAAACTTTAGGTTTCTCACTGAAATTATTTCTTCTGTGTAGGATCCCCCTTAGCCCCCAAACTCCCTTATCTCCCCCCCCCAAACAGCTCTCATCTACCTTATTGTGCGCCATCTTGGGTACTGGCAGCTGTCTGCCAGTACCCAGTTTGCCATACAATATGGTATTTTTTTAATATATATATATATATTTTTTTAATATAATTTTTAAATATTTTTCTGTAGTGTAGCTGCCCTCCCTCAATAACCAACCCAAAACCCCCTCCCAAATCCCTTAGATAAAAATTGCCCCCCTCCTCTCTCCCACCTTATCTAAGAATTTGTGCCATAGTGTAGCGTTGCCACTCGCGCCCGCCCCCACGCCCCCGGTGCCCCCGCACGCGATCCCGCCCCCCTCTAACACACATCCTCCCATCGATGGCCGCCCACCCGCCTCCCTCCATCAGCTCCCACCCACCAACGATCGTAACCATCGATGGCCGATGCAGAGAGGGCCGCATCGGATGGCTAAAAAATGTTATTGCAGAATGCCTCAATATCGAGGCATCACTGCAAAAACATTAAAGCGACTGAAAGCGATCAGGATCGCTTTCACCGCTTGGAAACACTAACGGCGTACAGGGTACGTCCTTGGTCGTTTAAAGTGAATGTAAATTTTGATGCTAAAGTGCCCGGTTTTTAAAAATTCGATTAAAAACAGGGCACTTTAATTCATCAAAATTTACATTTCACTCCTGTTGTGAAAAAAAACTTACCTTTTAATCTTCACAGCAGCTCCAGCTTCCTCCACCCGTCGTAAAGCCTCTTCCTGGGTCTAAAATGAGGAATCCGGCTTCCTCCAATCACAGATTTGAATCAGTCACTGATTCCCCTGGGGGGGAAGCCATGATTGGAGGATGACCTATCCATCATTTCTGACATCAGAAATGGCTTGCGATGACCGGAGGAAGCTGGAGCTGCTGTTAAGATTAAAAGGTAAGTTTTTTTTTTTTCACAACAGGAGTGAAATGTAAATTTTGATGAATTAAAGTGCCACTGTTTTTAATCGAATTTTTAAAAACCGGGCACTTTAGCATCAAAATTTACATTCACTTTAAGGACCGTTTTTTGTAGGACATACCCTGTTCGTCGTTGGTTGTTAAAGGGACACTGAACCCACATTCTTTTGTGATTCAGATAGAGCATGACATTTTAAGCAACTTTCTAATTTACTCCTATTATCAATTTTTCTTTGTTCTCTTGCTATCTTTATTTGAAAAAGAAAGCATCTAAGCTAAGGAGCCAGCCAATTTTTGGTTCAGACCTGGACAGCACTTGTTTTATTGGTGGGTGAATTTATCCACCAGTCAGCAAGAACAACCCAGGTTGTTCACCAAAAATGGGCCGGCATCTAAACTTACATTCTTGCTTTTCAAATAAAGATACCAAGAGAATGAAGAAAATTTGATAACAGGAGTAAGTTAGAAAGTTGCTTAAAATTGCATGCTCTATCTGAATCACAAAAGAAAAAAATTGGGTTCTGTGTCCCTTTAAGCCTAATGGACGTAGCTGCTACGTCACAGGTTTCTTTGCCTAGCAAACCCTGTTGGCATAGTAGCTACGTCCATCCTTCTCCCTCATGCTGTCAGCTCTGACCAATAGGTCACCCTTTTCCAATACCTCTTTCAATAATAGTTGAACAAGATGGCTAGAATCCAACAGAAGGGCATTGGTCTCCTTAACCAAAGGTTGTAACAAAAAGCTACAAATTGTGCAACCACCTGCAATAGGGAGTTCCTAGCAGAAAATATTGTCCGTCCTGGGGAATTATCAAGTGTCTTGTGAATTTTCAGGACTGTATATAGGATGGGGTCTTAGGATACCATGTTGTCATGAATTCTCTGAGCTGTTCCAAAATTAATTTATGTTCTAACCCAAAGTGTAAAAGCTCATCTAATTCTACGTAATTAGAGTTTTAATGTTTGATCGTACATCAGCTTTTTGTAGGTTATCTAATCCCCCAACTGTTCGAGAATATCTCTATGGTAATCCTCAGAATTTTGTAATACAATTGCCCCACCGTTTGGGAAGCAATATTTGTATTTATCTGCTACCGTATACCGAAAGGGAAGTCAAATTCATTGGTTGGTTGTTCCAGAAATTGATTGGTTTGGCGCTAGATGTGCAGAGTGGGTAAGGTTAGCGCTGTAGAACCTGTTGGCGCTCTACAAATAACTAATGATAACTAATAATAATAATAATAAAGTGATCACAGTTTGTGTATAAATTTACTGCATTGTCACTATGTTTATTGTTCTGCTGAAGGGGATATAATATTCCCGAAATGTTAATAAATTGAACACTTTGGTTTAACCCACAAATCCTGTGAGTGCTGCTATATGTTGAGATACAGTATATATACAATTTTTCTCTCCAACATTTAAGAATTTAAAATTCTCCTGAAATGTTTACCTGTGTTTTAGTGGCCTGAAAGTTGTAAATACACCAGCAATATCTAATTCAGAGCTTTTGTTGATAAACGATTTAGTAAGCGAGAAAGTATTCTTCGGTGGGGAATTTTTATGATATGATTGTTTTATATTTTCTGTCAGAATTTAGCGAAAAGGCCCTTAAACACGTTATTGCAGTCTATAAGTCTTAGAGGCTTGGGATGCAAAAGCTTTAAAGTCTATTTTTTATAGATCCCATGTGCGCAATGCTTTTAGTTAACAGTGCCTTATTGTACAACAAACAATTTAACTCTTTATTTGCCACAGCTGTATATGCCGTCTTTATGGTTCTACTGAGTAACATAGCTTTAATATTTATGTTAAATGGATATTCTTGTTAAAATTGAAATGTGCTTGTGTGTATTTCACTCTTGAACAGAAGATTTTTTGCTATACAAGTTTTTAAAGCAGTTTGCTTCATTGCTGATGGGATAAATCTGTCAGTTCTGTCTATGATAAAGTGCAATAAAGATGTAGGTACACAGGACATATGGATGAGAGCCCTGGTACAGTAAAAGGGAAACGGCATTGCATTTACTCGTACAAGTGTATTGCAAACATTTCCCTACAAGTATTAACTTATACAACACTGTGCTTTTAAATAAACTTGATAGGAAATTCTACATTTCATTTTGATGATTCATATAAATAATTTGATTTTAAGACCCATTAAAATTCAATATTGATATCAAATTTATTTTATTCTCTTGGGGTCCTTTGTTGAAAAGAATATGTAAATATCCTCAGCAACAGCAATGCATTACTGGGAGCTAGCTGGTGATTGGAGGTTGCACCTTCTGTTTGTACTTTTATATGCCTTAAAAGGGACAGGCACGACAAAATGCAACGGACATGCTGCTTAGAAGCTTGTATCTCAGTCATCTAAGCAGCTACAGACCCCCAAGACCAAAAGTTGGAAAGGTAATCGCCTAACCTTTCCAATGGTATAAGTGGTATAAGCTTAGCACCCAGGTGGGAAATTGCTTAGCACTCAAAGGGTTAAAGGGACATGAAACCCAATTTTTTCTTTCACGGTTCAGATAGAGAATACAATTTTTAAAAAGTTTCCAATTTACTTCTATTATCAAATGTGCGTTTCGTCTCATGTTGTTCTTTATTGAAGAGATATCTAGATAGGTAGCGTGCACATGCCTGAAGCACTACATGACAGGAAATAGTGCTGCCATCTAGTGCTTCTGCTAATGTATAACATTGTTGCAAAACTGCTGCCATATAGAGCTGCAGACACGTGCACACTCCTAAACTTACCTTACAGCTTTTCAACAAAGTATAACAAGAAAACAAAGAATATTTGAAAATAGTTGTTTAAAATTGAATTTTCTATCTGAATCATGAAAGATAAAACATGGTGTCCCTTTAAGGGCTGAATATACATCTGCTGTTTACTTTCAAGAGGGTGCTTTAGTGGGTGGGCAAACAAGATGACCTCAAAAGTCCCTAAATCAAACATTTTATAGTTCTGCTTTTTCTTGGGGCAGAAAAATAACCCTCATTAATGCGTATGTGTTTTCCACTGCCCGCTACAACCAGGACCGCCAGGTGTCCAGTATTTAACTGGACAGTTCAGTATGTCAGCAGGCTGTCCAGAACAAAATCTGTACAAAACGACTGGACAGTTAAATGTGGAGTATTTTTAAAGTCACCTGAGTGTCAGCTAAATGTAAAGGGCCTCTTATGTCTCTTTGCATTACAAATATGGCCCACAAATAAGTAACACTGTGTATTTTATATTATATGTGTTACAGGCAGCCATGGGGGTGTTAAATCATTGCTGCGTGTGAGCTCCCGGCAGTCAAAGGGGTCAAATCACTACTGCATATGTGTGTTACTGGCAACCAAGGGGATAAAATGACTGCTCAGTAAACATGGTGAGATCAAGGTTGGGGCCTAAGGTTGAGCTTTTGGGGGGACATTGTGTTACTCTCTCACCTACCACTGGTGCCCAGTCACTTATATGGAGAACAGCTGACAACCCTAGCAACAGCTAATGCAGAGATCACGGCCACCAGTGTGCCAATCCTGGTTAAAGGGATATGAACCCCAATTTTTTCTTTCATGCTTTAGAAAGAGCATGTGATTTTAAACAACTTTTCTAATTGACTTCTATTAATTTTTCTTCGTTCTCTTGGTATCTTTATTTGACAAAGCAACAATGTGAGCTGGCCCATTTTTGGCTCAGAACCTGGGTAGCACTCATGCTCTAATTTCTAAGCACTTGAAGGCTGCCTCTTATCTCAGTGCGTTTTGACAGTTTTTTCCTGCTACACAGCGCTAGTTCATGTGTGCCATATAGATAACATTGAACTGACTAGTGGAGTCAGCACTGATTGGCTAAAATGCATGTCTGTCAAAGGAACTGAGATAAGGGGACAGAGGCTTAGATACAAGGTAATCACACAGGTAAAAAGTATAATAATATAACTGTTGGTTGTGCAAAACTGGGGAATGAGTAATAAAGGGATTATCTTTCTTTTTAAACAAACTTTTTCAAGTAGAGTTTAAATTACAGAAAAGGGGGGCAAAATAAATAATGGTGTAATATATTAGATTTTTTTAAAAAACAAACTTTATATTACTATCTTAAAGGGCCATTAAAGTCAAAATTAAAGTTTCAGGATTTAGAAAGGGCATGCAGTTTAAAAAAAATCTAAGATACTTCCATTATCAAAACAGTCATTCTTTTTATATGCACACTTCCTGAGATTCCTGCTCCTACTGTGCAAAAGTGCACAGTATATATGTCTATGGATTTTCTGATTGGCTGATGGCGGTCACATGATACTGGGGTGAGGGAAAATTGTATTAACTTTGAAATTTGCCGGAAAACATTTTACTGCTTGTTTTAAATTCAAACTAAGTTCTATTGCATTGTCTCTTTATTATGCTATTGTCAGTTATTCAACTTTACTGTTTTTATAGCGGTCTTTAAAGTGTTTTTGTTACTTTTATTAACTGCCAAGACTACTTTATTTCACTTTACTAAATTATTTAAAGACTGTTATTACAAACAGACTTATTATCCTTTAGTTTTAGTATGCTTGGAAAATATTTAGCGTTTTTCTTCACTGATACGTATATGGTTATCTCTCTCTTTAACATAATCAGGTACAGAAGTGCGGCCTGGGGAGTTTTGGGATGCAGTTGTCATTACGGCAGCAGACAAACAACAAGAGTTGGCTTATCAGCAGCAGATAGCAGATAAACTCACAAGAAAAGAACTTCCTCTTGGAGTCCGTTATCATGTTTTTTCTGATCCACCGGGACCCAAAATAGGTAAGCTGTCCAACTATTTTTATAATTGGAAGCCTTAAGCCTGCGTGTGTCGTGTGGGAAAGCAACGATTCCATCGCTGGCTTTGTGTTCTCAGACTTCTTTCCAGCTATCCAATTAGCGCATGATATGTGCCTAAAAATACTCAGACATTTCTCAACCTTATTGTAAGCTGGAGAAACAAAACCAAAGTATGCTTTATTATTCTATCAGCAATTGTCTGCTTTCGTAAGAAACTGCACACATTGTGTTAGTGGCATAAACTGTAAAGAGGCAAACACAGGAAACCATTTTCTTTGAAGAAGGAAATAATTCCACACCTTCCTCAGTAATTATTATCTTTAAAGGAACATGGAAATCGCTATAACATGCAGTGTAAAGTGTGTTTGAAAACAAAGGCTGAATTATTATAGAGCAGATCTCTGCTTTAAAAAAAAAAAAAAAAGGGTAATGCAGCTTTATTTTTTGTTTTTTTAAATAAAGACTGCTTAGTAGTAGGTGTGCTTTTTTCTGTTATTGATATGAAGAAGAATTTTACCATATATCTATCTATTGGGTACCTATAGAGTGCAAACTAATCACCCGTGAGGGTGTCAAGGCGCTACATATATGAAACAAACAAATTAACAAATACAAAATGTGTTTTTCAAGTATTTGGAGAAACTTGTTAAAGGGACACTGAACCCAAATTTTGTCTTTCACGATTCAGATAGAGCATGCAATTTTTAGCAACTTTCTAATTTACTCCTATTATCAATTTGTCTTAGTTCTCTTGGTATCTTTATTTGAAAAAACAGGAATGCAAGCTTACAAGCCGGCCCATCTTTGGTTCAGACATGGGTAGCACTTGCTGATTGTTGGCTACATTTCTGTTACATCTAAAATATTTTTTTTAAAGGGACAGTCTACTCCCAAATAATAATAATAATAAAAATAAGATATCTAACGCCATTACTACCTATTACCCAGCTTTTTGCAACCAAGATTGTTAGATTAATATACTTTGTAACTTTTAAACCTCTAAATTGCTGTCTCTTTCTAAGGTCTCTTTCTACAGACCACCTCTTATCTCAATGCATTTTTATAGTATAGCTTTTCACAGCTAGACAGTGCTAGTTCATGTGTGTCATACAGATTACATAGTACTCACTTCTGTGAATTTTTTTTATGAGTCAGCTCTAATTGGCTAAAATGCAAACCTGTAATTAGCACTGAGATAAGGGGACAGTCTGCAGGGGCATTACATACAAGGTAATCACAGAGGTAAAAAGTGTATTAGTATAACCGTGTTGGTTATGCAAAACTGGGGAAGCGGTAATATAGGGATTATCTATCTTTTTAAACAATAATACATTAGTAGACTGTCCTTCTAAACAATGTCTATGCTGGAAAAAAAGTTTATTTCTCTGCTTATGGGAAGTGTTGCTGTCCGACAGTGGCACTCTAAGGGCCTCATTTATTAATGGCCAGGCGGTAAAGGTTCGCTGCGTGCATTTAACATCGCATAAACTGTTGCTTTTGCAATGCCGTTTCTGCTGTCAATCATCACAATCAGATGATTGACACTTTAGGTGGCGGAGGAGTTAAGTGGCAGCAGTCTTAAAACAGCAGCTACTTAACCGAGCAAGCTTGAAATACTAGGGACCGTAAGCTTCTTTCATAGCAGCTTCATAGCGCTAGATTATAAGTGGAGGGCAAAATATTGCTTCCTCAAAAGTAATACCGCCAAATGTGCGCTGGTATTACAAGTTAGGTGCAATGCAAACGCGCTTTTGTATTGTACGAAAGCTTTGCGCTCAGGAGAGCATTTTTCTCTAGGCTCCAATGGGAGCCTCGTTCTCATGCCGTGAGACACGGCATGAGAACTAGCGTAGCAAAGGGGGTAAGTCGCGCATACAGAAGAATTGCATAATAAAAAGACAGTGCATGAACACTTACTCTTAATTTCAAATAAGCAGATTTATTCTTATTTTCCCCCCCATTTGCCGGCCCCCTGTGTCATGTGACAGCCATCAGACAATCACAGACTAGTAAAGGTATACACTGTATTGCATTTATAAAGACTTCAGAATCAGTTGGAAAGACTCTTAAAACTGCATGCTATATCTGAATAATGAAAGTTTCATTTTGACGTTATTGTCCCTTTAAGTGTTAAGGGGCCATTAAACTACAGGGGACCCCCTCTATGATGTTTTATGAAGTTTAAATAATAAAAGTACATTTTTAGTTTTAACAGAGCCGTGTGTGTCGTTGCATTACTTTCTACTTCCTTTAAACTGCTGGGGAAGTGGGTGATGGATAAACAGGGAGCGTGAAAAGCGGATTTCATGCAAACAATCCTGTTCCCGGCTAAATGTAACAAGCAAATCCGAGTCTTTCTGGATTCATGTTTAATTAACACAGACAGACTAGAATCAAATTATTTTTAATACAAATACAGTGCGAAACACACAAAATGTTGCCAGCTGTGTGGCATTATGAAGTAGCTGGCTGAGGGCAGTGTAATACTTTATTACAATATTACATTTTCTGCTACTGAAGCTATCCAAAGCACAAATGAATTGCATAATTTAATGGGACACTGAACCCAAATTTTTTCTTTCGTGATTTAGATAGAGCATGCAATTTTAAGCAACTTTCTAATTTACTCCTATTAGCAATCTTTCTTCATTCTCTTGCTTTCTTTATTTGAAAAATAAGGCATCTAAGCTATTTTTTTGGTTCAGAACCATGGAAAGCACTTGTTTATTGGTGGGTGAATTTATCCACCAATCAGCAAGAACCCAGTTTGTTCACCAAAAATGGTCCGGCATCTAAACTTACATTCTTGCATTTCAAATAAAGATACCAAGAGAATGAAGACAATTTGATAATATGAGTCAATTAGAAAGTTGCTTAAAATTGCATGCTCTATCTGAATCACAAAAGAAAAAAAATGGGTTCAGTGTCCCTTTAACATAAATTGATTTAATGATTTTGTGCAACACACCAAAAATATTAGCTACATGTAACTTAATATTGGCTAACATTTTGTCCGGGTGGTCAATAAAATCAGCTGGGTGGTGTGTCCATCAAATAGGTCCTTTGGAGAACACTGTAAATACATTGAGTCCCTGTAAAATGTTTTTTTTACAGAAGACTCCTGGATTTTAATGAATCCACATTTAATTTAGACACACAACTAAATCCAAGTCTTTTTTTTTCACAAATACTTTTAGACTGTTGGATTCAAGGTTTTCATTACAGATAGGCATATGGATCCTACTTTTTTTCATGTGTGTGTTTTTTAACAAAAAAATACCAGTGTCCTGCTGAACTCGTGTCTCTTGCAGACACATCTGAATATATATTTTTTTAATACAAATACTGTCCCTAATTGACCTAATAGACTTTCTCAAGAACTTTTCAAGTGAAAAGATCACAAGGTCCTTTACATCAGTCGCTAAGTTGCCACAGCAAAGGAGACCTAGCGAACGATTTATCAATGTCTGTCCGACATGATACGCTGTAGCGTATCATGTCCGACAGACATTGCTGAATGCCGACAGCATACACTATGCTTTTCAAGGAGTATGTCCCTGAACTGCTCTTGCTTTGAATAACAATGTAAATAATGCTAAAACATTATAGTGTTAAATTATTAAAGAAAAAAATTTCTTTTGTAATAAGGAAGTTAATTGCTAATATGAACTTAAATGGATAGGAAAGTTAAAATTAAACTTGCATTTTTGTTGAAAAGGATATGTACATATCCTACACTACTGGGATCTAGCTGAAGATTGGTAGCTACACACATTTGTCTCTTGTTGTTCTTGGCTCACCAGATTCAGCTAACTCCCAGTAGTGCATTGATGCTCTGAAGCTGACTTTACTTATGTGTTTATAGTGATGGTATATTTCAGACTTTAAGAATGTTGCAATGAAAAATATATTAGTGTACAAGCAAAAACATATAATTATTATCATACAAAATGTATAATCCTTCTTGATATCTTCTGTTCCTCCCCCCCCCCTTCATTTTCTCTTTTGGCTGGGCGGTGACATAAAGAGCAGCCCCACCCATTCTCTACATAGGCTTTAAAAGGGTTGTACTTCAAGAGTGTCATATGACACCTACACAGATTGGCTGTTCCTTGGAATTGCAAAGAAAGGGTTCATACCAGTGGGCGGGCATAACATTGTAATAGAAGCATTCCTATAGGCACGGATGACCTTTGTTGGGGTTAAATGTATACCTATGTGCATATATGTATACCCATATGCAAGCAATAGAGTAATAATAAAAGAATTGAACATGTTACAGGATATTAATTTTGTATTTTTATGTCCCTTTAAATGCACACTAAACCACACTAATATTTTTAAAATGTGGTGGTGTTTGTGTCCTTTGAACATTTCTTATGGGGCACTAACCTTTTTAGCTATATTTTTCCACTATGCATTGGCCCAAAAACTGCTGTCTTTTTCTGATTGCGGGCTCAGCTGTAAAATATTTTTTTTTGTGATAGCATGTGAAATAATTCAATACTGTTTTTAAAGAGAATGACACAATGTATACGGCTTTCTTCCATTTACACAAATAAATCTTCTGCATATTTTGTTTCAGTATCAAAATACTAGTATATGATGATTAACTTTATTTTTTTTTCCCCAGGAAATGGAGGATCAACTCTTTACGCACTCAAGTGTTTGGAGCAGATCTATCCAAATGAATTGGAAAATTTTACTATTATTTTAATCCATGCCGGTATGTTTGTGGTTTTCTTCCTCTAAACATTTTTCTGATATCCTCATCAAACAGCTGGTTTTGCCAAGAATTAATTAGTCAGAATAGAACTTTTTTTTTTTCTCTCTCAATAGACAATCTCTAATGATCTTGTTTTAACTAATTAAACGTAATCAATGTTCTCGAATTGAATTGGTCTTGCAATGATTTTCAATTATTGCAGCATCCTTGTTTTTGTCAAGAACAGTCTGTCTTCTAGTTTGTCTTTGGGGTCAACCTTTTTAAAAAAAAAATGTTTTATTTGAACTTTTTAGTGTAAAACTTTGTATGCATGTTAATTCCAATTTTTTTTATTATTTATTTGTTTTTTAAATGTTTTTTTCTACTCATTTCTTCCCCTCACCAAATTATATGTTGTCATCTAACTGTGACACCGTCTGATTATAGTTTTTACAAGACTTTGATCTATTGTTGGTAGATACCTTATTAAATGTAGATGTATCTATTTTCTCTTCTTTGTAATGAAACACACAACTACTAGAGGGTAATACTTGTTTCTTGGTTATGTTAAAGTGAAGGTAAACTTTGATGAATGAAAGCCCGTTTTTTAAAAATAGCATTAAAAACAGGGGCACTGTCATTCATCAAAGTTTAAAAAACAGCCGTTTTTATTAAAAACTTACCTTTTTTTCTTTTCACAGCCAGAGCAGCTTCCCCCACCTGGAAATCCTCTCTTCACACGTCAGCAATGACTTATCCGGCTTCCTCCAATCACGGCTTTCCCCCCAGGGTAGTTATTGCCTGAGGCCATGCTGTGATTGGAGGAAGCTGGATTAGTCATTGCTGACGTGTGAATAGAGGATTTCCAGGAGGAGGGAAGCTGCTCTGGCTGTAAAAAGAAAAAAAGGTAAGTTTTTAATCAAAATGGCTGCCCGTTTTAAAAAACGGGCTTTCATTCATCAAAGTTTCCCTTCACTTTAAGTGAGATTAGTTATTTTGCAATAGATAAAAGGAAGAAATATTAATGTGATCATATTTAGGAAACCAATTTACACAGTATTATAGTACATTTTAACCTATCTGTTATAAAAAAAGGGGCAAAAATGTTAAAGGGATCTGAAAAAAAGTTATTTTATGATTCAGACAGAGCATACTATTTAAAAAAAAGTTTCCATTTTATTATCAGATTGGCTTTGTTCCCATGATATTCTGTGTTAAAGAGATACCTAGGTAGGCATCTGGAGTACTTAATGGTAGGAAAGAGTGCTGCCATCTAGTGCTCTTGTAAATAGATAACATTCTTACAAAACTGCTGCCATATAGTGATCCAGAAAATAGAACAAAGAGAAATTGATGAAAGAAATCAATTAAAAAATTTTTTTTAAATCGCATGCTCTATCTAAATCATGAAAAAAATTTGGGTTTCATATCCCTTTAAAAAAAAAAAGAAGTCATTGTATAAGTAGGCAGGCCACAGTGGTAATGTTGACCTACTTATGGCGCATAAGAACAAATTTACAACACAATGAAAAACTATACAACATTGTTCATATAATTCTACAACTTGACGCAAGACTTTACTAAATTGACAAAAGTAGTAAGTATGACTCTCATAGGTTCATGAAACCGCTAAAGAAGGAGTAGGTAAGCCAACGAGAAGCAAGAGGGTAAATGGACATGAGAAATCTTGGGTCTTGATTTCCATATTAACATCATATTGTGGAAAAAGTTTAATTTATCTTTCAAAAAATAAATGAATCTTTCTAAAAACATTGATGTTTATCTGTGATAGTCATGTTTGTAGTGTTTGACCTAGGTCTTGTTTCTGATACCTTGTGGTGTTTGACCTAGGTCTTGTTTCTGATACCTTGTGGTGTTTGACCTAGGTCTTGTTTCTGATACCTTGTGGTGTTTGACCTAGGTCTTGTTTCTGATACCTTGTGGTGTTTGACCTAGGTCTTGTTTCTGATACCTTGTGGTGTTTGACCTAGGTCTTGTTTCTGATACCTTGTGGTGTTTGACCTAGGTCTTGTTTCTGATACCTGGGGATTAGTTGCTTAGTGCTATTAAGCATCAAATAAAAAACTATTTACTTTAATTTGGGAATATTGTAAAAATACCACAGGGTCTGGAGCAGGGTTGTTTTCTTGGACACTTATGAGTTAAACATGCTGCAGGGTGTGCAGGGAGAAACATGAATAGTGCTGTCCAGGAGTACAATACATGTTCCCTTCTGCACACCCTGCAACATGTGTAACTCATAAGTGTCCAGGAAAACATGGCCAAGGTGGCAACCCTAGTCTGGAGTGATGTGGCATCCCAGCAAATTATTGATGTAAAGTTTTACTTGTTCCCAAAATGGTTGGACCTTGAAACGGTTTCTTAGCCTTTCCTTAGCCAATACAGAAGTATTGACATTTTCAGTATAGGTGGCAGTTTCCTTAGGCAAAAAAGCTATTTCAAAGGACAAAATAAAAAATGGAACATAAGGTACACAGTAAAGGTGACATCATTTTACAGTGTATTGTCACTTTAATAATAGTGTTAGATCTGTGTTTTATTTAGAATAGCTAGTGTAGAAATATTCATGGAAGTGTGAACCATACATTTCAGCCGGCTCCAAACTGCTCATTGCCAATGTAGGGTTTAGGTGAATTACAAACAGACTTATTCCATCTGAAAAAAAATGGAACAGATTAATAATTCAGTAGAGCTATCCAGGTTTGTAGATTCTTTCTCTCTGGAAAAAAATTAAAGACATTGAATTCCAAAACAGTAAACACTTTGAGATTTATTGGACAGTAAACACGTTGAGATTGTAATATAAAATGGTTTATTTATGTGTAGTAAAACAAATTTGAAATATACTTTTATAATTCCCCCCTCCCCTTTTCCTGTAATTAAACGTTTCCTAGTTCTGAGAATTGCTAGTGCACATGGCATGCTTCACTAGCCTAACCCTGCCAAATACATGTCCCTAACTGGCTTCAGCAGAGATAAGAACTGCAAAACTATTACGATTTTGTTAACAAAAATTACAGTGGCTAGCTGTGTCTGCTCCAATAGTAGTATAATAGCTTACTGCAAGACAGCAGAATGGATATTGTAATTACAACATGTTTACTATACCTTTTTAAAGGGTTTTGCAAATCAAGTACAGATCACTTAGACCCTTTGCTACAATGAATTACAGAGAAAAATTTGTCCTAAGTACCAGAGAATTTTTAGCTATCGCTTTGTTTAAACAGAAAAAGAGCCTTTTGTTTTTTTATTTACCTATGAAAACTAAATATATTTTTAAAGTAAATAACCTAGGGTATTGATCTAAGCATATTTCATGCCACTATTTGGCCGCCAAATACAATCAAAGAAGTTACCTTTTTCACAAACTTTGGATTTCTCACAAAAAATATTTACAAACAACTTCTGCAGTCATAGGACAAATGGTTGTTCAGAAATAACAGAAATTCATGTCTTTGCCATTTGGTTTTTGGCAATTAGAAGGCCGCTAATTGCAGCTGTGCTCCACACTTCTCAATTTCCCTGCAGTGAAGTTGTTAATCAGTTGTAAGGTTTATATTTGCTCTAGTATAGGGATTACCCTCCCACCTAACTCTTTCCACTCCCTAATCCCTCCCACACAGTCTCCTCCCCCCTCACTGGTCACTACCATTTTAGTTTCTGACAGGCAGTCTACCAGCATGCAGTTTACGGCTTTTATTTATTATTATTTATTTATTATTATTAAAATATATATATATATATATATATATATATATAAATATTTCTGTAGTGTAGATCCCTCCTCACACTCCCACCTCCCTGATTCCCCCAAACAGCTCTCTAACCCTCCCGTCTCCCACTGCTCACCACCATATTTGTTACTGGCAGCCAGTCTACCATAAAAAAAAAATATTATTTTTTGTTTATTTTATGTTTATTTTTTTTTCTTCTGTAGTGTAGGGTCCCCCCTCCAGCCAATATTTTTCATAGTGTAGGGCCCCATCCCTCCCTCTCCCTACATTTTTTTTTTTTTGTAGTGAAGAGAACTCTCTGTAACGATTGGCGATCTGGCTTAATCTGGTAAGGGAGCACGATCAGTTCTCACTTACCATATGAAGGCAGATGCCTTCTGCCCCCTAATTGTGGCCCCCATTGTCTAACAGCAGGGACAGCAACACGCACCTCAGTGTTGGACGTAGGTACTACGTCATAACAGTATGCTGGGCAAAGTACTGTGTGGCATAATACCTACATCCATATGGCGCAAGGGGTTAAAAAACGGAGTGTTAATCTTATTTCTTGTGTTTATCTTAGAGCATTTTATTATTGCACTGTTGCCCGCTTAAATCTATGTGTTTAACCTCTGCAAAAGGTTTAATGTTCTGAAAGATGAATTCAACCTAATATTGGGGGCCCAGTGTATTTGAATGAAGTAATCACGATTTATCACATCTTCAAATTTAATAGTAATTCCTACTTTTTTTGCTTAACAATGTAAACTTTAACATTCTATGTCAATTTTTTTTCTATGTCTATAACCATTAAAAGTGTTTTTTAATTTTTTTTTTTTTTTTTTTTTTGTAGGTGGTTACAGTCAACGTTTGCCAAATGCAAGTGCTTTGGGGAAAATTTTTACAGCTTTACCTCTTGGAGATCCTATTTACCAAATGTTAGAGCTCAAGTTAGCCATATATATTGATTTTCCAACAAACATGAATCCCGGAGTCTTGATCACCTGTGCAGATGACATAGAACTTTATAGCAGTGGAGATTCTGAAGTCAAATTTGATAGATCAGGTATTACTGCTTTGGCTCATCCATCAACATTAGCTATAGGGACAACACATGGTGTGTTTGTTCTAGAGCAATCTGATTCGTTGGAAGACCAAGAAACTGAATATAGACCATGCAAGGCTTATCTTCATAAACCTACTGTTCAGAAGATGCTTGAAGCAGGAGCTGTCCAGAGAAAAAAACCCTGTAAGCTCGGCGATAATGAGCTTTACACTGAAATAGTGTACACAGACAGTTTATTTTATATGGATCATACTACTGTAAATTTATTGCTTAGGTTTTTTAATGAACTGGGAAGCCTTTGTTGTGAAATAGATGCTTATGGAGATTTCCTGCAAGCACTTGGCCCCAATGCAACTATAGAATACACCGAAAATATTGCTAACGTTACAAAAACAGATTCCCAACTGATTGATGTAAGAAAGAAGATATATTATCTTCTACATGGAACCAGTTTTAATGTAATAGCATTAAATAACTCAAAGTTTTACCACATAGGGACCACGCATGAGTACTTATACCATTTTACTTCAGATACCAAGCTTCAGGCAGAGCTGGGATTGCAGCGTAACGTTTTTAGTATCTTCTCTGATCGAGATCGGAATACTAATGCGAAAGCATGTGTCATTCATAGTGTATTAGATTCAAAGACGACTATTTTACCTCATTCTGTAATTGAGTATTCCAGCCTAGGCCCTGATGTTTCTGTGGGAGAATATTGTATCATTAGCAGCTCACGC
>NC_069508.1:138262520-138452520 GCF_027579735.1 Bombina bombina | reverse complement strand
TGTTATCAAATTTGCTTTATTCTCTTGGAATCTTTTATTGAACAGTAAAAGTAACTAGGTAGGCTCATAAGAGTTTAGGAGTGTGCATGTGTCTTTAGTGTCTCTATGGCAGCAGTGTTTTGCAACATCGTATAACAAAGCTACAAATAATATTGCAAAACACTGCTGTACTAAAAACGTGCACACTCCTGAGCTCTTATGAGCCTACCAGGGGCGAGATTACATATGCGGGGCAGGCTTCAGCGTAACTGCTGAAACCCGTGTCGCCTGTAATCACATATACGGCGCCAGCAGTTCATAAAGTGCTGTAAATCAAATAAACTAGCGATGTCCAGAAATGTGGGTAAATACAAATTTCTGGAGTTGCCAGTGACTTACGGCATGTTAGAAACTGCCGGCGCATAAGAAAAAAGTTAAATCTCCCCTAAAAGTCTAACCCGCCTCCCAAAAATAAACCTGACACGTCAAACCCCCTATATCTGCCATCACCCCCATATCGGAACTAATAATAAATATATTAACCCCTAAACTGACAACCCCCACAATGCAATATATCTAATTAAACTATTAACCCCTAATCACCATTCACCCAAATCGCGATCTACCTAATGTATGTATTAACCCCTTAATCCACCAACCCCAACATCACAAACTATCTAATAAATGTATTAACCCCTAATCCGCCATTTATCAAAATCGCGATCAACCTAATAAATGTATTAACCCCTAATCTGCCATTCACCCACATCGCAATCTACCTAATAAAAGCATTAACCCCTATTCCGCCAACCCCCCACAACACAAAGTACCTATTAAAATGATTAACCCCTAATCCGCCATTAACCAACATCACAACAAATCTTATAAATCTATTAACGCCTAATCCGCCAATCCCCCACAATGCAAATAACTTATTAAATTACTAAACCCCCATAACCTATCACCCCCTAAATTAACCCCAATTACCTAATTTAAAAAATACTAAGTTACAATTAAAATAAAAAAGCTAACATTACTTAAAAATAAAAAATAAAAAATTAATCTAAGATTACAAAAAATAAGAGTCTAGCATTACATAAAATAATAAACCAAATAATCAAAAATACAAAAATTAACCCTAATCCCTATGAAAATAAAAAAGCCCCCCAAAAATAAAAACCCCCTAAGCTAATACAAAACTACCAATAGCCCTTTAAAGGGCCTTTTGTAGGGCATTGCCCTAAATTAATCAGCTCTTTTACCTTAAAAAATACTAAGACCCCCCAAAATAAAAAACCCAAAGGGGCATTTGTATGGGCATTGCCCTTAATAGGGCATTCAGCTCTTTTACTGTTGTTAAAAGGGCATTCTGCTCTTTTACACTGCCCAAAATCCCTTGGTTGTTCAAATCAGCCAATAGGATTTCAGTAGCTCTCATCCTATTGGCTGATTTGAATTTGAAGAATCAAAATAGGCCAATAGGAATGGAAGGTACCCCATATTTAAACGCGTACCTTGAATTCAATCCTCAGTGTGCGACCGTGATCGCTTAATGGCTCTGTGGTCGCCGGTCTTCTGTTCCGTGCTCATCTCTGCTCTGCGTCAGCTTGGTCCTGGATGAAGATAGAAGACGTTGCTGCGATGGAAGAAGACTTCACCGCTTGGAAGAGGACCTTCTCCGCCGGACTTCAGGAACGGTAAGTACCTATTTGGGGGTTAGAGTTAGGATTTTTTTTTTTTTTTAGAATAGGGATTTTGGGCAACGTAAAAGAGCTTTATTTTGGGGCGTTTGGTGGGTGGGGGGGTTTACTGTTAGAGGGGGGACTTAGTATTTTTTAAGGTGAAAGAGCTGGTTAACTTAGGGCAATGTCCTACAAAAGGCCCTTTTAAGGGCTATTGGTAGTTTAGTATTAGATTAGGGGGTGTTTATTTTGGGGGGGATTTTTCATTTTCATAGGGATTAGGTTTAATTTTTATTAATTTGGTTTATTATTTTATGTAATGTTAGACTTTTTTATTTTTTGTAATCTTATATTAATTTTATCCTAGGGTTTTTTACTTTTAAGTAATGTTAGCATTTTTATTTTAATTGTAACTAAGTATTTTTTAATTTAGGTAATTGGGGTTAATTTAGGGGGTGTTCGGTTCGGGAGTTTAGTAATTTAATTAGTTATTTGCGTTGTGGGGGTTTGGTGGATAAGGGGTTAATAGATTTATTAGGATTGTTGTGTGGGTTTGGCAGGTTAGGATTTAATAGTTTTATTAGGTTTATTGCATTGTGGGTTAATGGTGGATTAGGGGTTAATACATTTATTAGGTCGCCGGTCTTCTGTTCCGTGCTCATCTCCGCTCCACGTCGGCTTGGTCCTGTATGAAGATAGAAGACGTTGCTGCGATGGAAGAAAACTTCACTGCTTGGACGAGGACCTTCTCCCCCGGACTTCAGAAACGGTGAGTACCTATTTAGGGGTTAGAGTTAGGATTTTTTTTTTTTTTTTAGAATAGGGATTTTGGGCAACGTAAAAGAGTTTGCCCATACAAATGCCCACGCTTAGTAATTTAATTAGTTATTTGCGTTGTGGGGGTTTGGCAGATTAGGGGTTAATAGATTTATTAGGATTATTGCGTTGTGTGGGTTTGGCAGATATGAAATTAATAGTTTTATTAGGTTTATTGCATTGTGGGTTAATGGCGGATTAGGGGTTAATACATTTATTAGGTTTATTGCAATGTGGGTTAATGGCGGATTAGGGGTTGATATTTTTATTAGTTATTGCGGTGGGGGTTGGCGGTTGACAGGTAGATATTGCGCATGCGTTAGGTGTTAGTTAATATTTTCAGGCAGTTATGGGAGTTGCGGTGCTCACATTTTCAGCGCAAGACTTGCTGCGTCTGCCTATGTGTGGCGAAGTGAAAATGTTGTAAAATTTCTCCATTTTCGCTGCGTAAGAAGTCCTTGCGCTGAATATGTGATACCGACTTCCGACGCGGTTCAATGTTATCTTATGGGAGTAAAAATTGCGGGCGACGGGTGAAATATACGCACTGCATTTATATGCAGCAACATTTACTGTATTTGATACCAAAACCGCGTTAAAACAGTTGTCGCCGGCTTTTGCGGGCGACGCTGCATATGTAATCTTGCCCCAGGTTTTACTCTTCAATAAATGATATCAAGAAAACAAAGCAAATTTGATAACAGAAGTAAATTGGAAAGTTTCCTGTTCTCATGAATATGTAGCAGAGATTGATGGTTTTCAGACTTCCCAACTGCCCCCATTTGAGTGGTACAGTCCGAATGTTAAACAACTTTCCCATTTACTTCTATAATCTAATTTGCTTCATTCTCTTGATATCCTTTGTTGAAAAGAATATCTAAATAGACTCAGTAGCTGCTGATTGGTGGCTGCACATAGATGCCTCGTGTGATTAGCTCACCCATGAGCATTGCTAGTTCTTCAAAAAATTATATCTGAAGAATGAAGTGAAAGATAATAATATAAGTAAATTGGAAGGCTGTTTAAAATTGTATTCTCTATCTGAATCATGAAAGAAACATTTTGGATTTCATGTCCCTTTAAGACTGTTTAACTAGATCTGATAAAATAAAAATTGGAAATTGTTTTTAATTTTAAGATATGTATTTCTTATTTAATTCAGATATTCAGATATTAGCGCTGCGGAATCTGTTGGCGCTCTACAAATAACCGATAATAATAATAATATTAAAACCCAATTTTTTTCTTTCATAAATCAAATGGACCAGTCAACACATTAGATTTGCATAATCAACAAATGCAAGATAACAAGACAATGCAATAGCACTTAGTCTGAACTTCAAATGAGTAGTAGATTTTTGTATAACAAATTTCAAAGTTATGTATATTTCCACTCCCCTTGTACCATGTGATAGCAATCAGCCAATCACAAATGAATATACGTATAGTCTGTGAATTCTTGCACATGCTCAGTAGGAGCTGGTGACTCAAAAATTGTAAATATAAAAGACTGAGCACATTTTTTTTAATGGAAGTAAATTGGAAAGTTGTTTAAAATTACATGCTGTATCTGAATCATGAAAATTTAATAAAACCTGAGTGTCCCTTTAAGCAACTTTTCAGTTTACTTTTATTTTATCATTTTCTTGGTTCTCTTGTTATCCTTTGATGAAGTACTACTAGGAGCTGGCTGAAAACATCAGGTGAGCCAATGCCAGCTAGCTCCCAGCACTGCATTACTGCACCTGAGCTTACCTAGGGTTAGATAGCAAATGAGATAAGATATGTGATAAGATTGCATGCTCTATCTGAATAGTGAAAGTTTAACTTTGACTTTACCGTCCCTTTAATGCCAAAGAGTAAATTTTGTTTCTTATCCCCTTCCCGTCTGGACTTATTTGTCTACATTGGAACAAAGTTCTGCTGTAAACAAATTAGTAAAAATTGATGGGATCGGTCAGGGGGGGAGTACCTATGATGCTAGGCACGATCTCCAGCCCGCGATCCCATTTAGAAAGCTGCAGAGGCTTTATATGTCTCTTTAAGCTAACATAAATCCAACAAGTGCTTTGGGTCACTAAACATAAACATAATGCCATTGTATAAACACAGTTTGTACAAGATTAATAATTACTGCAGTATCTTTTAGGGAGGTGAACCTTTCCCCATTTCAACCTTGTAGAATATGTATAAGAAACAAGTAAGAAGGGATCCTTTATGTATCTTGTAGAGTTAAGTTCAGTACCTCTTTCTTTCATCTCTACTATTTCCTTCCACTATCCTCTGTTATAGGATTGTATCTGCAAGGAGAAGGTAACGTTTGACGTATTGTAGTGGTTAAGAATACTGATAGGGGTTCTGTAACAAATCTGAGACCTATTATCCCCCTCAGAGGTGCCTTTTAGTGCAGAGAATTGGCAGTAGTTCAACTGGGAAGCAAGAATCTTCTCCCAGTGTGATCTACAATGCACGCTCCTTATATATCCTTAAAATAATCCCATGACTAAGTGCCGCATGGCACAAAATGTGTAAGGATTGGGTCTCTATTCCTGTGTGTATTTTGTAAGTATTTTCAAATAAAGCTGTATGTTTTATTTTCGAGCCACTTAAGTGCAGCTGCCTCTTTCCTTTTTGTATTTACCACTTTCTCAGCTGTTGAACATGCACCACACCTCACTGTTTTTGGAGCACTCAGCTATCCGTAGTAAACTCACCTCCGCACTTACCAGCGACCACGCCATTACGAAGAAGGATCAAGCCCGAATCTGTAACAGTGCTGTGTGTGTTTTTCCTTAAAATGTTACTCTGATGCAGGCTGACTAGCTGCTGAGGTAGGTTTAAGGTCATTTTAATGTCCCCATAGCAAGTGGTTGTGTGGGCCATGCACATTTGAATTTGCAGGGAATTGAAACTCAAAATCTTTCTTTCAGGATTCAGAGAGAGCATGCAATTTGAAACAACTTTCCAATTTACTTCTGCTATATAATGTTGTTTTGTTCTCTTTGTATTATTTGTTGAAAATCATACCTAGGTAGCCTCAGGAGTGCTGATTGGTGACTCCATATATATGCCTCATATTATTGGCTTAACCTTGTGCATTGCTGTTTCTTCAACAAAGGATAGATACCAAGAGAATGAAGCAAATTAGATAGAAGTAAATTTGGAAAGTTGTTTAAAATTGTATTCTCTATCTGAATCATGACAGAAACATTTTGGGTTTCATGTCCCTTTGAGCTTAGGCGCATGCTCGTATATGGAGCACTATATAGCAGCAGTTTTGCAAGAATACTTGCCAGTTGCAAGAGCACTATATGGCAGCACTTTTCTGCCATGTGGTATGTCTAACAAAAAGTACCATGGGAACAGAGCAAACCCTGGACGTGCTGATTAATTCTTAAATGAGTCAGGGATGTAAACCTCATTTTTTGTCTGATTGGGCTCAGCGGTCTGTGGATTCTTAGCCTGGAGGCTCTAATATCTCTCAGGAGTTTTCATCTGAGTTTAAAGTGATGGTAAATCCGAGCTTTAACAAACGCTAGGATTTCCCATCACTAAAAATAAAGTTTAAGTGGTCAGTTATTTTATAAGGGTGCTAAACTCGCCCTAACTGTGACGCTGCAGCTTACTAAACTCAGCGGCTCCGGCCGCCCACAGCACAGCGCTCTCCTTCAATGAGGTGACGTTTCCACCTCTAAACCAATAGCCGTGCGTGTCAGCTGACAGTGTTCTGTATGCTAGCGCGGCTATTGGTTTAGAGGGGCAAATATCACCTTATTGGTAGAAGAGCACTGTGCCGCTGAGTTAAGCGATGCACAACGGCACAGTCAGGGTGAGTTTAGCACCCTTTTTTAAATAACTGATGACTTAAACTCTGCTTTATTTTTAGTGATGGTAAATCCTAGCATTTGTTAAAGTTAATTTGTCTTCACAGTTATCAATCAGCCATCCTCAGAGAAACAAATGTAACATAAGATACACTGAATGGTTCTACTGCATTCATTCAACATCAATCTTTGGGAGCTGTTTTTTCTTGTGGACCAGAAAAGTATCTGGAAGAGCAAAAAACCAACACATTATAGCACTCAACTATAAATAGATCACACTTATCCACTCCACAGACCTCAGATTGCTGCTTGAGTTGCACATTACCCTCTATGGAGCCTTGCATTGCTATTTTATTCTGCTACCTTCCTAATGAGATGCAGGAGGACAAGAGAAACAAATATATTTGAAGGTATAGTAACGTATTGGTGGACTGGAAATCTATTATTATCTTCTATAATGATTAAAGAAACATGAGCTGCAAAGGTATTTTTATGCAAAGGAAATATATAATGTGTGCTGCCATTTTGCTCCCATCATGCCTTCAAACTTCCATCCAACTTAAATAACAAGCCACCCCTGATCTCCAGATGAGAGCTTGATAAAGGGGAGTCTTAGGAGCCTATGTATCAAAGATCTTGCGGACCTGATCCGACAGTACGGATCAGGTCCGCAAGACCTTGCTGTATGCAGAGAGCAATACGCTCTCCATATTCAGCATTGCACCAGCAGCTCACAATAGCTGCTGGTGCAACGCCACCCCCTGCAGACTCGCGGCCAATGGGTCGCCAGCAGGGAGGTGTCAATCAACCCAATCGTACTCGATTGGGTTGAATTGTGGCGATTCCTGTCCGCCTGCTCAGAGCCTATAGCCTATAGACCAGATATGTGATTCCTGATGTTTCAAAGCTAAAATAAACTTCTTTAACATAATCCATTTTTATAAAAAAATCCCGTGTATCTTGTTTAAATTGGGTGTTTTCATAAGCATTATATAATATTGTTGTTTAATTTCCCTTTAATTTTAGCATAGGTTTATGTCCATTCATGAGCATTTAAAGGGATATTAAACACTAAATAAATGCTAGATTTAATGAATTATTCAAAACAGAGATTAGACTGAGAATAATATATTGATTTTTTTAACTAAATATGTTAGGGCATTATAATTTTTACACTGCTGCGTGTTTATGATTGTGGGTTTAACCCTGCAACTCAGCAGCTAGCTTCCAGTAGTGCTTTGCTGCTCCTAAGCATACTTAGATATGATTTTCAATAAAGGATACAAAGGGAACAAAACAAATTAGATAACACAAGTAAATTGGAAAATTGTTTAAAGGGATATAATGGTCAAAATGTTTATTTCATAATTCAAATAGATTGTGCAATTTTAAACAACTTTCCAATTCACTTCTGTTATCTTATTGTCTATGTTCTCTTTGTATATTGTGTTGAAAAGCATACCTAGGTATTCTCAGGAGCAGCAATGCACTACTGGGAGTTAGCTGCTGATTGGTGGCTGCACATACATTTATCTTCTCATTGGTTCACTTGATGAGTTCAACAAGCTCCTAGTAGTTCATTGCTACTCCAAAGGATTCCAATAAAATGAAGCAAATTAGACAAAAGAAGTCAATTGGAAAGTTGATTAAAATTGTGTGCTCTGTCTGAATCATGAAAAAACAGAATTTATGCTTACCTGATAAATTACTTTCTCCAACGGTGTTTCCGGTCCACGGCGTCATCCTTACTTGTGGGAATATCTCTTCCCCAACAGGAAATGGCAAAGAGTCCCAGCAAAGCTGGCCATATAGTCCCTCCTAGGCTCCGCCCACCCCAGTCATTCGACCGACGGACAGGAGGAAAAAATAGGAGAAACCATAGGGTGCCGTGGTGACTGTAGTTAGAGAAAATAATTAATCAAACCTGATTAAAAAACCAGGGCGGGCCGTGGACCGGACACACCGTTGGAGAAAGTAATTTATCAGGTAAGCATAAATTCTGTTTTCTCCAACATTGGTGTGTCCGGTCCACGGCGTCATCCTTACTTGTGGGAACCAATACCAAAGCTTTAGGACACGGATGAAGGGAGGGAGCAAATCAGGTTACCTAAACGGAAGGCACCACGGCTTGCAAAACCTTTCTCCCAAAAATAGCCTCCGAAGAAGCAAAAGTATCAAATTTGTAAAATTTGGCAAAAGTGTGCAGTGAAGACCAAGTCGCTGCCTTACATATCTGATCAACAGAAGCCTCGTTCTTGAAGGCCCATGTGGAAGCCCTAGTGGAGTGAGCTGTGATTCTTTCAGGAGGCTGCCGTCCGGCAGTCTCATAAGCCAATCTGATGATGCTTTTAAGCCAAAAGGAAAGAGAGGTAGAAGTTGCTTTTTGACCTCTCCTTTTACCAGAATAGACGACAAACAGAGAAGATGTTTGTCTGAACTCTTTTGTAGCTTCTAAGTAGAATTTTAGAGCACAGACTACATCTAAATTGTGTAGCAAACGTTCCTTCTTTGAAACTGGATTCAGACACAAAGAAGGTACAACTATCTCCTGGTTAATATTTTTGTTGGAAACAACCTTTGGAAGAAAATCAGGCTTAGTACGCAAAACAACCTTATCTGAATGGAACACCAGATAGGGCGGAGTACACTGCAGAGCAGATAACTCAGAAACTCTTCTTCCTTGTTCTGCCATTGGAACTGGGTGTATCATTCCCATCTTTAACAGGTCTTCTACACAATGTAAGAATGCCTGTCTCTTTATTTGGTTTGAGGATAAGTGAGAAATGTGAAACCTTCCCCTTGGGGGTAGTTCCTTGAATTCCAGAAGATAACCCTGAGAAACTATTTCTAGCGTCCAGGGATCTTGAACATCTCTTGCCCAAACCTGAGCAAAGAGAGAGAGTCTGCCCCCCACTAGATCCGGTCCCGGATCGGGGGCTACTCCTTCATGCTGTTTTGTTAGCAGCAGCAGGTTTCTTGGCCTGCTTACCCTTGTTCCAGCCTTGCATCGGTTTCCAGGCTGGTTTGGTCTGTGAAGCATTACCCTCTTGCTTAGAGGATGCAGAATTAGAGGCTGGTCCATTCCTGAAATTACGAAAGGAACAAAAATTAGACTTATTCTTGGCTTTGAAAGGCCTATCTTGTGGGAGGGCGTGGCCCTTTCCCCCAGTGATGTCTGAGATAATCTCTTTCAATTCTGGCCCAAAGAGAGTTTTACCCTTGAAGGGGATATTAAGCAATTTTGTCTTGGATGATACATCCGCTGACCAAGACTTTAGCCAAAGCGCTCTGCGCGCCACAATTGCAAACCCTGAATTTTTCGCCGCTAATCTAGCTAATTGCAAAGCGGCATCTAAAATAAAAGAATTAGCCAACTTAAGTGCGTGAACTCTGTCCATAACCTCCTCATATGGAGTCTCTCTACTGAGTGACTTTTCTAGTTCCTCGAACCAGAACCACGCTGCTGTAGTGACAGGAACAATGCACGAAATGGGTTGCAGAAGGTAACCTTGCTGTACAAAAATCTTTTTAAGCAAACCCTCCAATTTTTTATCCATAGGATCTTTGAAAGCACAATTATCCTCGATAGGAATAGTAGTGCGCTTGTTTAGAGTAGAAACTGCCCCCTCGACCTTAGGGACTGTCTGCCATAAGTCCTTTCTGGGGTCGACCATAGGAAATAATTTCTTAAATATAGGAGGGGGGACAAAAGGTATGCCGGGCTTCTCCCACTCCTTATTCACTATGTCCGCCACCCTCTTGGGTATAGGAAAAGCGTCGGGGTGCACCGGAACCTCTAGGAACTTGTCCATCTTGCATAATTTTTCTGGAATGACCAGGTTGTCACAATCATCCAGAGTAGATAACACCTCCTTAAGCAGTGCGTGGAGATGCTCTAATTTAAATTTAAATGTCACAACATCAGGTTCACCCTGTTGAGAAATTTTCCTGAATCTGAAATTTCCCCATCTGACAAAACCTCCCTCATGGCCCCTTCAGATTGGTGTGAGGGTATGACAGAGCAATTATCATCAGCGCCCTCTTGCTCTTCAGTGTTTAAAACAGAGCAATCGCGCTTTCTCTGATATGCAGGCATTTTGGATAAAATATTTGCTATGGAGTTATCCATTACTGCCGTCAATTGTTGCATAGTAATAAGCATTGGCGCGCTAGAAGTACTAGGGGCCTCCTGCGTGGGCAAAACTGGTATAGACACAGAAGGAGATGATGTAGAACCATGTCTACTCCCTTCATCTGATGAATCATCTTGGGCAACTTCATTATCTGTGGCAGTACTGTCCTTACTTTGTTTGGACGCTATGGCACAATTATCACACAATTTTGAAGGGGGAGACACATTGACTTTCATACATATAGAACATAGCTTATCTGAAGGTACAGACATGTTAAACAGGCTTAAACTTGTCAATAAAGCACAAAAACTGTTTTAAAACAAAACCGTTACTGTCTCTTTAAATTTTAAACAGAGCACACTTTATTACTGAATATGTGAAAAAATATGAAGGAATTGTTCAAAATTTACCACATTTTCACCACAGTGTCTTAAAGCATTCAAAGTATTGCACACCAATTTTCAGAGCTTTAACCCTTAAAATAACGAAACCGGAGCCGGTTACAGTTTTAACCCCTCTACAGTCCCAGCTACAGCCTTTGCTGCAACTTTACCAAACCCAGGGGGGAATACGATACCAAATGAAGCCTTCTAGGAACTTTTCCAACTACTTTCAGATCCTCACACATGCATCTGCATGTGTTGCTCTCAAAAGTAACTGCGCAGTAATGGCGCGAAAATGAGGCTCAGCCTACAACTGGGAAGGCCCTTCCTGACTGGAAAAGGTGTCTAACACAGTGCCTGACGTTAAAAAACGTTCCCCAAGTTTATAAGTGTGAATTACCAGCATAACATGTATAAAATGCCCAAATAAAGCAATCGATTTTGCCCATAAAAGTGTCTACCAGTTTTATAGCCCATATTAAGCCCTTTATTCTGTTTGAGACTAAGAAAATGGCTTACCGGTCCCCATGAGGGGAAATGACAGCCTTCCAGCATTACACAGTCTTGTTAGAAATATGGCTAGTCATACCTTAAGCAGAAAAGTCTGCTGTTTCCCCCAACTGAAGTTACTTCATCTCAACAGTCCTATGTGGAAACAGCAAACGATTTTAGTTACTGTCTGCTAAAATCATCTTCCTCTCACAAACAGAATTCTTCATCTTTTTCTGTTTCAGAGTAAATAGTACATACCAGCACTATTTTAAAATAACAAACTCTTGATAGTAGAATAAAAAAACTACAACTAAACACCACATACTCTTAACCATCTCCGTGGAGATGTTGCCTGTGCAACGGCAAAGAGAATGACTGGGGTGGGCGGAGCCTAGGAGGGACTATATGGCCAGCTTTGCTGGGACTCTTTGCCATTTCCTGTTGGGGAAGAGATATTCCCACAAGTAAGGATGACGCCGTGGACCGGACACACCAATGTTGGAGAAATATAGTTTCATAATTAATGAAACTATATTTTTTTACCACATATAATTAAACATTACATATTACAATCTCAAATTGTTTCATGTCCCTCAATGTGTGTGTGTATATATATATATATATATATATATATATATATATATATATATATATATATATATATATATATTTATTTATTTATATATACAGTATATACCTGTGTGTGTGTATATATATATATATATATTTATATATACAGTATATACCTGTGTGTGTATATATATATATATATATATATATTTATACAGTATATACCTGTGTGTGTATATATATATATATATTTATATATACAGTATATATCTGTGTGTGTATATATATATATATATATTTATTTATATATACAGTATATACCTGTGTGTGTGTGTATATATATATATATATATATATATATATATATTTATACATTTATATATACAGTATATACCTGTGTGTGTGTGTATATATATATATATATATATATATATATATATATATATATATATATACCTGTGTGTGTATATATATATATATTTATATATAGTAGACAGTGTTGTAGGGCAGGATCCGGTGTCAATCCTCAACATCCCAAACAATGACAGCCAGCACAAGAGATTACAAATATCACCATTTAATTGTTAAGAAAACATAACGTTTCGGCCCCTCAAGGAGGCCTTGGTCACATGAAGCAAGTCACATAAGACAGGCCTGTCTTATGTGACATGCTTCATGTGACCAAGGATTGACACCGGATCCTGTCCTACAACATTGTCTACAGTTTGGATTCATATTGGCCGTGCACAGAGTGGTTGTAATTGCTGGTGAGTGCTGATATTTTGTACATATTTGTATATTTATATATATATATACCTGTGTGTATATATATATCCACTTAGTTGTCTGTGCCCACCATCAGACAACCACCTGGGTGCAATATTGGAGTACCATAGGAAGAGCAAAAAACATGCACTCTCAGGATTTTCAATGCAAAAAGGGTCAACATTTATTGACGTTTCGGGGTCAGTGACAACTGACAACCCCTTCTTCTGGTTCTCCCTTCTTCTGGTTCTGAAGAAGGGGTTGTCACTGACCCAGAAACATCAATACATTTTGACCCTTTTTGCATTGAAAATCCTAAGAGTGCATGTTTTTTTCTTTTCCTATATACATATTATATATACAGTATATATATATATATATATATATATATATATATATATATATATACACACAGGCATACCACGTTTTGTTGCGCTTTGCTTCTTGCGTTTCACAGCATACATACACATATAAACACATAAAAAACATGAATACACATATATACGCACCTATATATACACACCACCAGCAAAAAGATTATGACTTGCTGAAAGCTCAGATAATAGCATTTTTTAGCAATAAAGTACTTTTTAATTAAGGAATGTACATTCGGCTAGATTACGAGTCTTGCGTTAGCCTTAAAAAGCAGCATTGAGAGGTCCCAACGCTGCTTTTTAACACCCGCTGGTATTTCGAGTCTTGAAATGACAGGCTCACTGCTCACTTTTTTTGTCAGACTCGAAAATACAGCAAATCCACTTATGTCAATTGCGTATCTTATATTTTCAATGGGACTTGCATAACGCCAGTATTACGAGTCTTACCAAAAGTGAGCGGTACAGCCTCTCCTGTCAAGACTGATACCGCATTTAAAAGTCAGTAGTTAAGAGTTTTATGGACTAACGCCGTAGTATAAAACTCTTAACTAAAGTGCTAAAAAGTACACTAACACCCATAAACTACCTATTAACCCCTAAACTGAGCCCCCCCCCCCCCACACCACAAACACTAAAAAATATTTTTAACCCCTAATCTGCCGAACCGGACATCGCCGCCACTATAAAAAATATATTAACCCCTAAACTGCCGCCCTCCCGCCTCGCAAACACTAGTTACATTTTATTAACCCCTAATCTGCCGTCCCTAACATCGCCGACACCTACCTACATTTATTAACCCCTAATATGCCGCCCCCAACGTCGCCGCAACTATATTAAATGTATTAACCCCTAAATCTAAGTCTAACCCTAACACCCCCTAACTTAAATATAATTTAAATATATCTAAATAAATATAACTATTATTAAATAAATTATTCCTATTTAAAACTAAATACTTACCTATAAAATAAACCTTAAGCTAGCTACAATATAACTAATAGTTACATTGTATCTAGCTTAGGGTTTATTTTTATTTTACAGGCAAGTTTGTATTTATTTTAACTAGGTACAATAGTTAGTAAATAGTTATTAACTATTTACTAACTACCTAGCTAAAATAAATACAAATTTACCTGTAAAATAAAACCTAACCTAAGTTACAATTACACCTAACACTACACTATAATTAAATTAATTACCTAAACTAAATACAATTAAATACAATTTTAAAAAATTATCTAAAGTACAAACCCCCCCCCACTAAATTACAGAAAATAATAAAATAATTACATTTTTTAAACAAATTACACCTCATCTAATCCCCCTAATAAAATAAAAAAGCCCCCCAAAATAATAAAAAGCCCTACCCTATACTAAATTACAAATAGCCCTTAACAGGGCCTTTTGCGGGGCATTGCCCCAAAGTAATCAGCTCTTTTACCTGTAAAAAAAAGTACAATACCCCCCCCAACATTAAAACTCACCATCCACACACCCAACCCTACTCTAAAACCCACCCAATACCCCTTTAATAAAACCTAACACTAACCCCTTGAAGATCACCCTACCTTGAGAAGTCTTCACCCAACCGGGCCGAAGTCGTCAACGAAGCCGGGCAAAGTGGTCCTCCAGACGGGCAGAAGTCTTCATCCAAGCCGGGAAGAAGAGGTCCTCCAGAAGGGCAGAAGTCTTCATCCAGGCGGCATCTTCTATCTTCATCCATCCGGCGCGGAGCGGCTCCATCTTCAAGACATCCTTTAAATGACGTCATCCAAGATGGTGTCCCTTGAATTCCGATTGGCTGATAGAATTCTATCAGCCAATAGGAATTAAGGTAGAAAAAATCCTATTGGCTGATGCAATCAGCCAATAGGATTGAAGTTCAATCCTATTGGCTGATCCAATCAGCCAATAGGATTGAGCTTGCATTCTATTGGCTGATTGGATCAGCCAATAGAATGCAAGCTCAATCCTATTGGCTGATTGCATCATCCAATAGGATTTTTTCTACCTTAATTCCGATTGGCTGATAGAATTCTATCAGCCAATCAGAATTCAAGGGACGCCATCTTGGATGACGTCATTTAAAGGAACCTTCATTCTTCAGTTGAACTTCGTTTGAAGAGGATGCTCCGCGTCGGATGTCTTGAAGATGGTGCCGCTCCGCGCCGGATGGATGAAGGGCTATTTGTAATTCAGTATAGGGTAGGGCTTTTTATTATTTTGGTGGGCTTTTTATTTTATTAGTGGGATTAGATTAGGTGTAATTAGTTTAAAAAACTTGCAATTATTTTATTATTTTCTGTAATTTAGTGTTTGGTTTTTTTCGTAGTTTAGATAATTTTTTAAAATTGTATTTTATTGTATTTAGTTTAGGAAATTAATTTAATTATAGTGTAGTGTTAGGTGTAATTGTAACTTAGGTTAGGATTTATTTTACAGGTAAATTTGAATTTATTTTAACTAGGTAGCTATTAAATAGTTAATAACTATTTAGTAACTATTGTACCTAGTTAAAATAAATACATACTTGCCTGTAAAATAAAAATAAACCCTAAGCTAGCTACAATGTAACTATTAGTTATATTGTACCTAGCTTAGGGTTTATTTTATAGGTAAGTATTTAGTTTTAAATAGGAATTATTTAGTTAAGTTAATGATAGTTATTTTATTTAGATTTATTTAAATTATATTTAAGTTAGGGGGGTTAGGTTTAGGGTTTAATACATTTAATATAGTGACGGCAACGATGGGGACGGCAGATTAGGGGTTAATAAATGTAGTTAGGTTGCAGCGACGATGGGGGCGGCAGATTAGGGGTTAATAAATATAATGTAGGGTTCGGCGATGTTGGGGGCAGCAGATTAGGGGTTAATAAGTATAATGTAGGTGGCGGCGGTGTCCGGAGCGGCAGATTAGGGGTTAATAATATTATGCAGGTGTCGGGGGCGGCGGATTAGGGGTTAATAAGTGTAAGATTAGGGGTGTTTAGACTCGGGGTTCATGTTAGGGTGTTAGGTATAGACATAAAATTTGTTTCCCCATAGGAATCAATGGGGCTGCGTTAAGAGCTTTACGCTGCTTTTTTGCAAGTGTTAGTTTTTTTTTCAGCTGGCTCTCCCCCATTGATTCCTATGGGGAAATCGTGCACGAGCACGTTTTGACAGCTACCGCTACCGTAAGCAGCGCTGGTATTGAGGTCAGATGTGGAGCAAAATTTTGCTCTACGCTCACTTTTCTGCGGCTAACGCCGGGTTTCTAAAAACCCGTAATACCAGTGTTGTCTGTAGGTGAGCGGTGAGGGAAAACTGCTCGTTAGCACCGCACCCCTATTAACACAAAACTCGTTATCTAGGTGATTGTTTTTTAGACATAATGCTTTTCACACGTAATAGACTACAGTATAGTGTAAATATAACTTTTATATGCACTGGGGAAAAAAAAAAATAGTGTTGCTATATTCACTTTATTGCGGTGGTCTGGAACCAAACCCGCAATATCTCTGAGATACGCGTGGGTATATATATATATATATATATATATATATACACCCTGTTCAATACAACAATATAGCTAAAGGTTTCTTAAAATGGAATCGTTTAGTGTATGCAAGCCATACAAAAAAATTCAATAATGAAAAGAAACAAGAAATTATAAAGTTTCAGGGGAAAAAATTTACTTTTTTTTTCTTAGAATGAATGTGTTAGCCAGAACAGTAATGGATTTCTAGAGAAAAAAATGTCATAATTGCAGTGAAATTGTCTGCTACTGTCATGTCACTTTAATATTGTGTGATGGATTACCTGTAAAATTGCATCCAGACTTTCATTAAGAAGGTGTTTGTGCAGATTAGTGGTCTGGGGAAGTAGAACACTGATAATTCTTATAGCCAGTCAGCAGGTAATTAATTTTTTTAATCAAGCTAATAGCTATAAAGTAAGGGATAGTACAGCATGTTTCAGAGTCTTTTATATCAATCCAGCTTCTAAAAAGCATTCTGTTGACACCTTTCAAATTCTAAGTGCTGGTTTACAAATCACAAGGTTCTGAAATATATTTTTAAAAGGCAATAATTATACTCAATTCCAAATTCAGATAGGAATTAATAATTATTTAGCATTTTTCCTTCACTGGAAATAAACATGAGATTTGTTCTTTTGCAATATAAATGATCCAAATATTTTAAAATATGAAGTAAATCTTTCGGACAAAAGCATTTTTTTTTGCCTGTGTCATGTCTAGTAACCACCATTTACCAGCCATATTCAGCTCAAGAGTAGAAGTGCATACAAATATATATATATATATATATATATATATATATAAACCCTTCTTCACAGAGCACGGCAGATTCTATGGCCTGTGCTTAAGTACCTTTAGTGCAGGCCCTGGGATCCGACACGCTAATCCTCCTATTAGTGTGGCCTGACGCTCTGTCAAGAAGGGTTAGAATTAGCGCAGCTTTTCCGCGTTCTACAAGTAAGTACTTTTACATTTAACTAAACTAATGAATGCTAACACATTTTGTCAGTGTTGCTTCATTTTCTTAAAATGTTGTGGTGCATTTGTTCGGATATTTGTTTAGTAAAAAATACACAAATATCAGTGTTTCATTAACAAATTTGCATCTGTAATGAAACAAATGCATGTCTAAAAAAATAAAATAATATATATATATATATTATATATATATATATATATATATATATATATATATATATATATATATATATATATACAGTATATATATATATACATATATACATACAGACAGACACACAGAAGCGCACTCACAGAAACAAACAACCAGCTCAATACCATTGTTAGCCTGTTCTATGGCAATTTACCTCCTAGATGCAGCTTCATTTTAGCCCAGTAATGCTTTTCACAGAGTAAAGGTTTCCTGTAGTATATCAGTCTGATCCCGTCTATTACGGTCAGTCCAGTGACAAAAAACAAGCAATTCCTTTCTGAACAAGGATCACAGCAACCCAGACGATTGTTTCAGCCTTCATTGGGCCTTGTCAGTAGTGATGTCGCGAACCTAAAATTTTGCGTTCGCGAACGACGAACGCGAACTTCCGCAAAAGTTCGCAAACTGGGCGAACCACCATAGACTTCAATAGGCAGGCGAATTTTAAAACCCACAGGGACTCCCTCTGGCCACAAAAGTGATGGAAAAGTTGTTTCAAGGGTACTAACACCTGGACTGTGGTATGCCGGAGGGGGATCCATGGCAAACTCCCATGGAAAATTACATAGTTGATGCAGAGTCTGGTTTTAATCCATAAAGGGCATAAATCACCTAACATTCCTAAATTGTTTGGAATAACGTGCTTTAAAACATCAGGTATGATGTTGTATCGTTCAGGTAGTGTAAGGGTTTTTTTTTTTTTAAATGTACACTACTGTTTTAGCAGATATGACTTGCACTGGTGTCACACTGTGCCCTGGCAGGACCTGGAGCGCACACGTGTGAGGGAAACTGACTGCTATTATTTCAAATTAAAAAAAGGTTGTTTTGTTTTTTTTAAATGTATGTACACTACTGTTTTAGTAGATATGACTTGCATTGGTGTGACACTGTGCCCTGGCAGGACCTGGAGCGCACACGTGTGAGGGAAACTGACTGCTATTATTTCACAGTAAAAAAAGGTTTGTTTGTTTTTTTAAATGTATGTACACTACTGTTTTAGTAGATATGACTTGTACTGGTGTGACACTGTGCCCTGGCAGGACCTGGAGTGCACACGTGTGAGGGAAACTGACTGCTATTATTTCACAATAAAAAAGGTTTTTTTTTTAAATGTATGTACACTACTGTTTTAGCAGATATGACTTGCACTGGTGTGACACTGTGCCCTGGCAGGACCTGGAACGCACACGTGTGAGGGAAACTGACTGCTATTATTTCACAATAAAAAAGGTTTGTTTTTTTTAAATGTATGTACACTACTGTTTTAGCAGATATGACTTGCACTGGTGTCACACTGTGCCCTGGCAGGACCTGAATCGCACACGTGTGAAGGAAACTGACTGCTATTATTTCAAATTAAAAAAGGTTGTTTGTTTTTTTTCTTAAATGTACACTACTGTTTTAGCAGATATGACTTGCACTGGTGTCACACTGTGCCCTGGCAGGACCTCAAACGCACACGTGTGAAGGAAAATGACTGCTATTATTTCAAATTAAAAAAAGTTTTTTATTTTTATTTTAAATGTACACTACTTTTTTTTTTAGCAGATATGACTTGCACTGGTGTGACACTGTGCCCTGGCAGGACCTGGAGCGCACACGTGTGAGAGAAACTGACTGCTATTATTTCACAATAAAAAAGTTTTTTTTTTTTAAATGTATGTACACTACTGTTTTAGCAGATATGACTTGCACTGGTGTGACACTGTGCCCTGGCAGGACCTGGAATGCACACGTGTGAGGGAAACTGACTGCTATTATTTCACAATAAAAAAGGTTTTTTTTTTTAAATGTATGTACACTACTGTTTTAGCAGATATGACTTGCACTGGTGTGACACTGTGCCCTGGCAGGTCCTGAAACGCACACGTGTGAAGGAAACTGACTGCTATTATTTCAAATGAAAAAAAGTTATTTTTTTTGTTTTTTTTAAATGTACACTACTGTTTAAGCAGATATGACTTGCACTGGTGTCACACTGTGCCCTGGCAGGACCTCAAATGCACACGTGTGAAGGAAAATGATTGCTATTATTTCAAATTAAAAATATGTACACTACTGTTACACCAGATATGAGTGGTGGCACTGGGCAAGTGGGCACAGTATACGCTGTGAGCCTGACACACACGCTGGCAGGCAGGCAGGCTGCAATTAGATTACACAGGGAAAAAAAAAAAGAAGCAGACTGATGTTCTAGCCCTAAAAAGGGCTTTTTGGGGTGCTGTCCTTACAGCAGAGATCAGATGAGTCCTTCAGGACTGTAGTGGACACTGAATACACTAGCCTAGCTATCGATTTCCCTATTAAATCAGCAGCAGCTACACTGTCCCTCCTCTCACTAAGAATGCAGGCTCCGAATGAATCTAAAATGGATGCTGTCCAGGAGGTGGGAGGGTCTGGGAGGGAGTGTCTGCTGCTGATTGGCTGGAATGTGTCTTGTGACTGTGAGCTACAGGATCAAAGTTTACTCAATGATGACGAATAGGGGGCGGATCAAACATCGTATATGTTCGCCGTCCGCTGCGAACGAGAACATGCTATGTTCGCTGCGAACTATTCGCAGCAGAACTGTTCGCAACATCACTACTTGTCAGTGAGGTGTAGCCATATTCCTCTAAGCACACTGAGCAAGGAGTCCACGTCTGGTCGCCATAGAACAGGCTAACAATAGTTATGAGCTGGTTGTTCGTTCCTGTGAGTGCTCTTCTCTCTTTGAGTATTAATGGGACACTGAACCCAATTTTTCGTGATTCAGCATGCAATTTTAAGCAACTTTCTAATTTACTCCTATTATCAATTTTTCTTCGTTCTCTTGCTATCTTTATTTGAAAAAGAAGGCATCTAAGCTTTTTTTTATTGGTTCAGACCTCTGGGCAGCACTTTTTTATTGGTGGATGAATTTATCCACCAATCAGCAAGAACAACCCGGGTTGTTCACCAAAAATGGGCCGGCATCTAAACTTACATTCTTTCTTGCATTTCAAATAAAGATACCAAGAGAATAAAGAAAATTTGATAATAGGTGTAAATTAGAAAGTTGCTTAAAATTGCACGCTCTATCTGAATCACAAAAGAAAAAATTTGGGTTCAGTGTCTCTTTAAGTCTTCTTAAGGGAAGAAGGCGCAACCAGACGTGGACTCCTTGCTTAGAGCAATATGGCTGCACCTCACTGACGAGACCCAATAAAGGCCGAAACGATCATCTGGGGTTGCTGTACTTGTACTTTAAGGTCCTTTAAGTTAAAATAAGATAAATCTGTTAAAACATTACACTGAATAGATCATACTACCCATTCTATTGACAGGAGAGCGCACTCCCAGTACCTTTGCATCAGCACTCATAGTGCCATGTTTTCCTAGGCACTTGTGAGTCACACATGCACACGAATAGTGATCCTGGGCAGCACTAATCATGTTCCTAACTACATACCATGCAGCATGTGTAACTCATAAGTGTCCAGGAAAACATGGCCCCTTTATATGCATAAAATATAATAAAAAAATAAATATATATATATATATATATATTAAAAAATATATATTTTTTTAAATATGTTATACTGTTGCTCTCTCTTTGAAAATACGTTTGGCCAATTTCTTTTAATTTGAATTACTCAGAGCAATGTTTTAAAATATTTGATTTTTATTTTAACTTTTACTGTCCCTTTAAAAATTGGGGTTGCTAACAAATGCTACTTATCAGGTAAGGGGGACAATACTGGTGGGGGCTTATTTTATTACTGCTTATTCAGGGTTTCCTTACTTATATATATCATATTGCCCCAATTTTGCTATATGTTACTTAAAGGGACGTGAAACCCAAACATTTTCTTTCATGATTTAGGTAGAACGTACAATTTTAAACAACTTTCATTCTCTTGATATAATTTGTTGAAAGAGCAGCAATGCACTACTGGTTTCTAACTGAATACATGGGTGAGCCAATGACAATCGGTATATACTGTATATGCAGTCACCAATCAGCAGGTAGAACCTAGGTTCTTTGCTGCTCTTGAACTTGCCTAGATAAACCTTTCAGCAAAGGATAACAAGAGAAGGAAGCAAATTAAATAATAGAAGTAAATTGGAAAGTTGTTTAAAATGTTATGCTCTGTCTAAATCATGAATGTCCAGTTATGACTTTACTGTCCCTTTTAGTGAAAGAACGTGTAAAAAAAAGGGACTAATGGAAATTTAACAACTATTCATTTTCTGTTTTTTATTAAAATAAATTACAATCATCGTTCATGAGTGCAATTAAGTGTTGAGATGTTATAGAAATGTTAAATAAAAATGAACATGAAATGAAATGGTTAATTGCACACAAACCAGTAATAATAAATCAATTTGGCATAAAAGTCAGTAACTTCTAAATGCACCAGAAATAGAACCCAATTTTTTTCTTTTGTAATTCAGAAAGAGCATGCATTTTTAAGCAACTTTCTAATTTACTCCTATTATCATTTTTTCTTCGTTCTCTTGCTATTTTTATTTGAATAAGAAGGCATCTAAGCTTTTTTTGTTTGTTTTAGGACTCTGGACAGCACTTTTTTCTTGGTGGATGAATGTATCCACCAATCAGCAAGAACAACCCAGGTTGTTCACCAAAAATGGGCCGGCATCTAAACTTAGATTCTTGCATTTCAAATTAAGATACCAAGAGAATGAAGAAAATTTGATAATAGGAGTAAATTAGAAAGTTGCTTAAAATGGCATGCTCTATCGGAATCACAAAAGAAAAATTTGGGTTCAGTGTCCCTTTAGTACAAAAATTAAAAATACATGTAGGGTAACCCCAGAATCCTGATGTTTCATTCTCAAACTGTGTGCTTAAAGGGACATAAAACCTCAAAAAATTATTTCATTATATAGGTAGAACGAACAATTTTAAAGAACTTTTACTTCTATTATCAAATTTTCTTCATACTTTTGGTATCATTTGGTTAATGAGCAGCAATGCACTACTGGTTTCTAACTGAACACATGGGGGAGCCAATGAAAATCAGCATATATATGCAGCCACCAATCAGCAGCTAGAACCTAGGTTCTTTGTGACTCCTGAGCTTTCCTAGATAAACCTTTCAGCAAAGGATAACAAGAGAAGGAAGCAAATTTAATAACATAAGTAAAATGGAAAATTGTTAAAAATTGCATGTTCTACCTAAATCATGAATGTCTAACTATGAGCTTACTGTTCCTTTAATTATAAAAACCATGACAAAAAATGACTTCCTATTTAAAGGGGTAAAAAAGTGCAAGGCAAAATTAGTGAACACTAAACAAAATATACATTGATTATACAATAACTAAATAAATTAATATAAAATGTACCCAAACAAAACAGAACATACATATTAGGTAAAACTACAATATTGAATCCATTTTTGCAGGACATTCCTCTTTGCTATTGGCTGCTTATTTTTGTTTGGTCTGTGAAAAACGTTAAAAAAAATCTTTTACTAAAAGGTTTTCTCATTTTTACCATTTTATTTCCAGAAATTAAGATGCTCTTCATTTATCACAAGATAACTTTATTAGGTTAACAAAAGTAAAAACAGATATGGTTCTAATGGTCTGGAATGTTTAGAGCACTGGTTTTCCAACCTGATCTCAGGCCTCCCAAACAGGGCAGATTTTCAGGATTATCTTGGATGAGAGCAGGTAAAATAACGGTTTACTTATCAGCTGATTATTTCACCTGTGCTCTAATTCAGATATACTCAGGGACAAAACTACAGTGGGTGCAGAGGTCGCAATTGTGACTGGGCCCCCAAGGGTGGGGTGGGGGCCCAGCTTAAAATTATTTTTTTTTAAATAAAAAACGTTGACCTGCCACTGCCTGTACTAATATCATGTGAGTGTGACATGATGCTTCACTAGTGTCTCTGACTACAGGGGTTAGCCTTTCTGTTTTACCCATTTGTGTTTATGTGTCTGTGTGTGTGTGTGTATGTATGTAGGTGACTGTGTGTGTATTTATGCATGCATGTGTGTGTGTGTGTGTGTATGTATGTGACTGTGTGTGTATTTATGCATGCATGTATGTGTGTGTGTATGTAGGTGACTGTGTGTGTATTTATGCATGTATGTGTGTGTGTGTGTATGTATGTGACTGTGTGTGTATTTATGCATGCATGTGTGTGTGTGTGTGTGTGTGTATGTAGGTGACTGTGTGTGTATTTATGCATGCATGTGTGTGTGTGTGTATGTATGTATGTGACTGTGTGTGTATTTATGCATGCATGTGTGTGTGTGTATGTATGTGACTGTGTGTGTATTTATGCATGAATGTGTGTGTGTGTATGTATGTGACTGTGTGTGTATTCATGTATGTGTGTATGTATGTATGTGACTGTGTGTGTATGTATGCATGTATGTGTGTGTGTGTATGTATGTGACTGTGTGTGTATTTATGCATGTATGTGTATGTATGTGACTCTGTGTGTATTTATGCATGCATGTGTGTGTGTGTATGTATGTATGTATGTATGTGACTCGGTGTGTATTTATGCATGCATGTGTGTGTGTGTATGTATGTATGTATGTGACTCGGTGTGTATTTATGCATGTATGTGTGTGTGTGTATGTATGTATGTGACTTTGTGTGTATTTATGCATGTATGTGTGTGTGTATGTATGTATGTGACTCTGTGTGTATTTATGTATGTATGTGTGTGTGTGTATGTATGTATGTATGTATGTGACTGTGTGTATGTATGCATGTATAATGTGACTGTGTGTATATGTATGTGACTGTGAGTGTATTTATGCATGTATGTGTGTGTGTATGTATGTATGTGACTTTGTGTGTATTTATGCATGTATGTGTGTGTGTATGTATGTATGTATGTGACTGTGTGTATTTATGTGTGTGTGTGTGTTTGTGGAACCAGCAAATTACAGACCTTGTTACTACAGCAAGGGGGGGGGGGGTAAACAGTGTCACTATACAGTACCACTATATACAGTACGGGGGGCTGGACCATGCCACAGACTACTGTGGTCACTTTATAAAGTACTGGGGTGGGTAGGGTCAGGCCAGTCATCTCACCGGCAGATTACAGACTGTGTCACTGACTCACTATATACAGTATTGGCGGGTTAAACACTGTCACTATATACAGTAATAGGGGATCAGACCATCTCACAGACTGTGGGCACAGGGTACCTCCTTTTGCAGACGTAATCTGATTCACATTTTTTTTCTGTGTTAAATGTTTAAAAAAAAGCTATGTATCAAATTCACTTTTTTTTCATTTGGGGGGGTGGGGGGTGGATGGGTGGGGGCCCTTCTTAGATTCTTGCACCTGGGCCCTGTGAATTCTAGTTACGCCTCTGGATATCCTCAAAATGAGGCCTGAGGACAGGTTTGAAAAACAGTGGTTCAGAGAAATGTTTTTGCATTGCAAAATAAATAAATATGCCATGGTTAGAAACTTCCCTGAAATACTACCATGGAATTAATGTCCGACATATTTTAATAAAAAAAATAATGTTAAAAACAGCAAATATTTGCATTTAATGTATGTTAATCTTATTTCTCTACCTATGGAAAATACAGATCTCAACCTGTTTGATTTATTAAAGAAGCTTAAATACTAGACATTAGACAAGTCCTGATTGAAAAACATAAACCTTTCTTTGGCATGTATCACTTCATCATGTCATTAAATGAATGAATACTAAATCAGTTATTAAACTGAATGATATATAGATTAATTGCAAGTGTTGATAAAAAAGGCTTGTTCTGTTGCATCTAAACTGATATTTATATGACATTTATTACCCTAAATAAAATTTGTGCTAGCAATTCTATAAGAATACTAATCATATTTTTGCATTGGTGAAGGAAAAAAACAACAAGCAGTTGAATAAATTCCAGGTCATATGCTGTAGTATATTTTACATAAACTGATTATTGTCATTGTTTTTACACTTGGTAGAACACGCTTGTGCTATGCTATTGTTGCATGACATTCCAAATGATACATAGTTTATTTTTAGACAGGGGCTCTCAAAGTAGTTTTTTTTTAGCTGCTAGTACAGAGTTCTTTCAGACACAGTCATATTATTGAGAAACCTTTGTTGAAATCAAGAAGGGAAATGGGGAATTACAAGTCTAGACCAACACAAACTTGTACCGGTAAAGTATTTGTCTTTTTCGTCTATTGTGAAAATTTAAATTTTTTATAGAACGTTTTGTATTGTTGATGTTTAAATAAACGTAACTGTGAAAAGTAAATGATCAGAATTTTTAGATTCTGTTTTTTTATTGTCCTGTAAACTTTACCCATCAAAAATAGCATTTATGTTATTGTGAGTCTCTTTTCTGTATATTTATATACATTATTTTATAATAACTGGATTTATATGAACTCTTTTATGTTTATAAGTCTATATGCTTTTTTAGAGTCAACTTAGATTTGGATATTATGATATGTGGATCCTAAATTGGTACTTTTAATTGCTGATTTCAGGTTTTTATGGTCAATTGTTTTGTGATTTATAACTAGAAACATGTATCTTTGATACATTTAGACACTGCTGCTTAGATATACGACATCTTTAACCCTTTGAGTGCTAAGCACTTTTCCACCTGGGTGCTAAGATTTTTTTAATGTTGTTTTTATTATTTTATTTTTTTCAACAATGTTTTTTTTTTTACTTTTTAAGACCCCCAATACTTACACTGCTGCAAAGGTTAGGCGATTACCTTTCCAACGGTGGGCCTTGGGGGTCTGTAGCTGCTTAGATGCCTGAGATACAGGCTTCTAAGCAGCATGTCCCCATCTCCTATACTTAACATTGTTAAAGGGACATGAAACCCACATTTTTTTCTTTCATTATTTAGAAAGAACATACAATTTTAAACAACTTTCTAATTTACTTCTATTATCTAATATGCTTCATTCCCTTGATATAATTTGCTGAAAAGCATATCTAGATAGGCTCCGTAGCTGCTGATTGGTAGCTGCACATAGATGCCTTGTGTGATTGGCTCACCCATGTGCATTGCTGTTTCTTCAAAAAAGGATATCTGAAGAATGAAGCAAATCAGATAATAGAAGTAAATTGGAAAATTGTTTAAAATTGTACCCTCTATCTGAATCACAAAAGAAAATTTGGGGGTTTACTGTCCCTTTAAGTATAAATAAAGTTGCATGGTGATGTCATCACGTTATTGCGCGTGACATCACCACGCAAATCGGGAAGCCCCGGCGATGCCTGCCACTCTACAGGCACAATCACTGGGGTAGGAGCGGGTGGGAGAGTGCTAGTGACAGCTCTGAGCCGTCATTAGCACCAGAGTGGGAAACTCTGTGACGGCTCAGAGCCGTCATTAGCACTCAAAGGGTTAAAGGAGAAACCCCAAAAATGTATTTTGTGATCCGAACAGAACATATAATTTTATTCAACTTTCCAATTTACTTCTATTGTCAAATTTGATTCATTCTCTTGTTATACTTTGCTGAAGGAACATTGGCAGCTAGCTGAACACGTCTAGTTAGCCAATAACAAGAGACAAATGTGTACAGGCACCAATCAGCAACTAGTGTAGGATATGTGAGTATTCTTTTTCGACAAGGGATACTAAGAGAACAAAGCACATTTGTTAATAGAAGTGAAATTAAAAGTGTCTTTAAATGACATGCTCTATCTGAATCATGCAACTTTAATGTTTACTTTCCTATCCCTTTAATGTCATTTATGTACTTATTGTTTTAGCCCTTCTTAAAATGTGTTTATTTATACATTGGTAGTTCATGTGGTTAGTCTAAAAAGGGACAGTAAAGTCAAAATAAAACTTTTATGATTTAAATACAGCAAATCATATTAAACAACTTTCCAATTTTCTTCTATCTAATTTGCTTTGTTCTCTTGCTATCCTTTGTTGAAACACATACCTAGGTAGGGTCAGGAGCATCAATGCACTTCTGGAAGTCAGTTGGTGATTGGTAGCTACACATATATGCTAACAATGTGTTCAGCTAGCTCCCAAAGGTGCATTGCTGCTCCTACAAAAAAGGATACCAAGAGATCAAAGCAATTTTGATCACAGAAATAAATTGTAAAGTTGTTTAAAATTGTATGTTCTATCTGATTCATGAAAGAAACATTTTTGGTTTCATGTCCCTTTAACCAATCCAGTATGTGCTAGTATTTTAAACTTATGGTTAAAGGGACACTGTACCCAAAAAGAATATTTTGTGATTCAGATAGAGCATGAAATTTTAAGCAACTTTCTAATTTACTCCTATTATCAAATTTTCTTCATTCTCTTGGTATCTTTATTTGAAATGCAAGAATGTAAGTTTAGATGCCGGCTCATTTTTGTGAACAACCTGAGTTGTTCTTGCTGATTGGTGGATAAATTCATCCACCAATAAAAAAGTGCTGTCCAGAGTACTGAAACCCAAAAAAAGCTTAGATGCCTTCTTTTTCAAATAATGATAGCAAGATCAACGAAGAAAAATTGATAATAGGAGTAAATTAGAAAGTTGCTTAAAATTGCATCTATCTGAATCACAAAAGAAAAAATGTTGGTTCAGTGTCCCTTTAATGTTTTATAGCAACAGCATCTATGACTAAGACGTTAGCCGTAACGTGTCCTATCTTTTTGATTGATGTTTTACTATATGAAGTGATAATGTTTTAAAGTGACATGAAACCCATTTTTATTTTATTTGTGATTGAAACAGATCATACAATTTTAAAAAGTTTCCAATTTACTTCAATTATCAAATTAAAATGATTAAAATGGCATGCTCTTTCTGAATCATGAAAGAAAAAAACGTGGTTTTCATGCCCCTTTAAGCACATAAAATAAAGTTTAAAATTTTAATGAATTGCCAGTAAATACCTCTTTTATTCAGAATTTGTAGATCCCACAGTTCATGTTATACATAAAACCTTTAAAACAATGATGCATTAAATGATGCATTATTTAATACTAGTCCTAAAGCCTGTGTACACGGGCCATTTTTTGCAGTACAGCGGTCCCACCCCTTGCTCTCTCCCCCCTCTCTTTTGCTCTCTCTCCCCCCTCTCTTTTGCTTTCTCTCGACCCTCTCCTTTGCGCTCTCTCCCCCCTCTTTGGCTCTCTCCCCCTCTTTGGCTCTCTCCCCCCTCTTTGGCTCTCTCCCCCCTCTTTGGCTCTCTCCCCCCTCTTTTGCTCTCTCTCTCCCCCCTTTCTTTTGCTCTCTCTGCCCCCTCTTTTGTTCTCTCTCTCCCCCCTTTCTTTTGCTCTCTCTGCCCCCTCTTTTGTTCTCTCTCCCCCCTCTTTGGCTCTCTTTCCTCCCTCTTTGGCTCTCTCCCCTCTTTTGCTCTCTCTCCTCTTTGGCTCTCTTTCCTCTTTTTCTTTCTCTCTCCCCCCTCTTTGGCTCTCTCTCTCCCCTCTTTGGCTCTCCCCCCCACCTCTATTTGGCTCTCTCCCCCCTCTTTGGCTCTCTCTCACCCCTCTTTTTGGCTCTCTCACCCCCTTTTTGGCCCTCTCCCCCCCTCTTTGGCCCTTCCCCCCCCCCTTGCTCTGTGCTGAGTGTCAGGATCCAAACGGCCAGGTATGTTTGTCACGTGCAGTCTCTACTGCGCATGACTGCATCTGACAAACATACTTGGCCATTTATTATACAGGATTCTGGTGATCTTAATCATTCATCATTTTGTTTTGCTTTAGATGAATGGAAGAAAAAGGTTAGTGAGTCCTATGCAGTTATTGTTGAAAGACTTGAAGAAGACTTTCAAATTAAAGAAAAGGAATTAGTAGAACTTAAAAAAGTTTTCAGGTAAGGTTATCCCACCCATATGTACACCTTCTTTTTTTTCCCTTAAAGGGACATTCCGGTCAAAATTAAAATGTACATAGATGAAGTGCATCTTTTAATATAAACATATTTACAGTATATATTTATTGGCAAAAAATGCTTCTAGTAAAAACTTTCATAATTTTAGTGTTAACATTTTTCTCTGCACGTGCATGTGAAGCATAACTAGATAGTCTCATGTTAAATACTACAGCTGCTCATAAAGCCAGTGGGGCTTGTATCATGTCCCCAATTAACAAATTGAGTAATTACCAAATGGTACAAGCACCTTAGGCTCTCTGTATATAAAATGCTGGTGCACTGTGCATACTTATATACACTTTTGAAAGAGCTATAGCTTTTATTAGAAGCATTTTTGCTAATACATGTATATTACAAAAATGTTTCTATTTAAAACTGAAATGCATCCATGTGGATTCCAATTTGGGCTGGAATGTCCCTTTAAAGGGGGAGTACACTGTACAATTGTTTTATATTAATGTATGTTCAATAACTTATACCAGTTGCAGCGTATAAAATGTATGAGAAATTACATTTTCAGGTTTATTTGTGTATATGAAGTAGCAGGTTTTGTGCCTAGGTAATATCATATATCATTATATTATCACTTTGTGTACACACACTTGCTTCCTTATCTTATATTTGTGTGGAAAACTAAAGCTCAATACATATAGAGAACAATGGAAAATTATCATTTTATTTCTTAACTATCCTGCACCCCACTGGACCAAATAAAGAGGAAAAATTATTGTCTTTTAGTCATTTATTTAACTTTTAGCTTAAAAAAAGCACGTAGGCACACAGCAGCAAACAAAAAGCAACGTTTCGCGTTATTCACCCTTAATCATGCTAATAACCCGAAACATTGCTTTTTGTTTGCTGCTGTGTGCCTACATGCTTTTGTAAGCTAAAAGTTAAATAAATGACATAAAGACAAGAAGTTTTCCTCTTTATTTGATGCTGTGGACCCTTGCTGTTGTGGATACATTGAGAGGTGTTTGCAGTGGCCCTCTACCACCTGCACCAGGTAGTGTGCTGTTTGTCTGTTCTGAACTGCACCCCACTGGGAGTGTCATTTCTTCTGCTGGCTGTGTTTACTTAGGATATTCAATAGCTGAGACTCCAGTATCAAAACTTTCAGTATAGGTTGGGAAACCACAAGCTAAATCAGCTATTTCAAAGGCCAAAATAGGAGTAAAGGAGCTACTTGTAAACAATTTAATACACTCCAGCAGGTAAAATGGATCATTGGGAACAATTTAAATGGTAGAATTTTTTTGGGTGAACTGTCCCTTTAATTCACCATTTTGATGTATTTGTTAAAATATTTGTTTGCATATTGATAAATATGTGTTAGTTTAACTTAGATTGCTTGATTATCAAGCAGACTATAAAACAGTAATTGTACATATTAACCTCAAAAAAGAGACACAGACACAATTTCTGTGTAGCTTCTAAGTCTGTACATTGTTATGTAGGAGAAGTTTGTAGTGGACTTTTTTTTAAAGCATTTCAGATTTTATCATGAGTGTGGACTCATCATCTCCAATGGCTAGAATTTTGATTACATCAAACCATGTCATCGGTTCTTGGAGCATGTACAGTATGGTAGACAAATACATATGCATAGGACCTCCAGATATTCTGACAGCAGGTTGTGTGGACATTAAAGATGCATAAAGTTAATAGTTTATTGTACAACTTCAGCATAATATTGTAGTTCACTCTGCAAAGTAAAATCTGCTTTAAAAAGGTGTTTTTTTGGTGTGTTTTTTTTTTAATCAAAGAGGTTGACTCCTCTAAAATGCCCCCACAAGTCTAATTAAAAATTAGTAAATACTTACATGTGATTCACAGGCTAGATGTGAACACTAGGAGTTAAAATAGTGAAGTTAATTTTTTTTTTTAAAATTGCAAATAATACAGCTTTATAAGTTATATACTTTTCACTAATTCTCATTGGTATACTTTCCACTAATTCTCATTGGTATACTTTCCACTAATTCTCATTGGTATACTTTTCACTAATTCTCATTGGTATACTTTCCACTAATTCTCATTGGTATACTTTTAACTAATTCTCATTGGTATACTTTCCACTAATTCTCATTAGTATACTTTCCACTAATTCTCATTAGTATACTTTCCACTAATTCTCATTGGTATACTTTTCACTAATTCTCATTGGTATACTTTCCACTAATTCTCATTAGTATACTTTCCACTAATTCTCATTAGTATACTTTCCACTAATTCTCATTAGTATACTTTCCACTAATTCTCATTGGTATACTTTCCACTAATTCTCATTGGTATACTTTCCACTAATTCTCATTAGTATACTTTCCACTAATTCTCATTGGTATACTTTCCACTAATTCTCATTAGTATACTTTCCACTAATTCTCATTGGTATACTTTCCACTAATTCTCATTAGTATACTTTCCACTAATTCTCATTGGTATACTTTCCACTAATTCTCATTGGTATACTTTTCACTAATTCTCATTGGTATACTTTCCACTAATTCTCATTAGTATACTTTCCACTAATTCTCATTAGTATACTTTCCACTAATTCTCATTAGTATACTTTCCACTAATTCTCATTGGTATACTTTCCACTAATTCTCATTGGTATACTTTCCACTAATTCTCATTAGTATACTTTCCACTAATTCTCATTGGTATACTTTCCACTAATTCTCATTAGTATACTTTCCACTAATTCTCATTGGTATACTTTCCACTAATTCTCATTAGTATACTTTCCACTAATTCTCATTAGTATACTTTCCACTAATTCTCATTAGTATACTTTCCACTAATTCTCATTGGTATACTTTCCACTAATTCTCATTGGTATACTTTCCACTAATTCTCATTAGTATACTTTCCACTAATTCTCATTGGTATACTTTCCACTAATTCTCATTAGTATACTTTCCACTAATTCTCATTGGTATACTTTCCACTAATTCTCATTAATATACTTTCCACTAATTCTCATTGGTATACTTTCCACTAATTCTCATTAGTATACTTTCCACTAATTTTCATTGGTATACTCTCCACTAATTCTCATTAGTACACTTTCCACTAATTCTCATTAGTATACTTTCCACTAATTCTCATTGGTATACTTAATTCTCATCCACTTATTCTCATTAGTATACTTTCCACTAATTCTCATTGGTATACTTTCCACTAATTCTCATTAGTATACTTTCCACTAATTCTCATTGGTATACTTTCCACTAATTCTCATTAGTATACTTTCATCTAATTCTCATTGGTATACTTTCCACTAATTCTCATTGGTATACTTTCCACTAATTCTCATTGGTATACTTTCCACTAATTAATGATAAATACTTTCTGTTAATGCTCATTGGTTACTAGGTAGTTTATTTTTGTGTTTTGTATGCATTATTGTGCAACATGTATGTGTTTATGTTTGTGTGTTGAGTGCATATGTGTTCTTCTCTAATTGAAAAAAAAACTAAGAAAAAAAAAGAAACTATGAAAATAGATTTATTGAAAGAATCTGAAATGAATTATTTAAAGAAGAATATATCTTTAAAACACATTTTTTTTAACAAATGTAAGACAAACCAAATCTGGAGAATAACAAATTTAGGCCTAGATTTGGAGTTCGGCGGTAGCCGTCAAAACCAGAGTTAGAGGCTCCTAACGCTGGTTTTGGCCGCCCGCTGGTATTTCGAGTCAGTGATTAAAGGGTCTAACGCTCACTTTTCAGCTGCGACTTTTCCATACCGCAGATCCCCCTACGCCATTTGCGTATCCTATCTTTTCAATGGGATCTTTCTAACGCTGGTATTTAGAGTCGTTTCTGAAGTGAGCGTTAGAGCTCTAACGACAAAATTCCAGCCGCCTGAAAATAGCAGGAGTTAAGAGCTTTCTGGCTAACGCCGGTTCATAAAGCTCTTAACTACTGTACCCTAAAGTACACTAACACCCATAAACTACCTATGTACCCCTAAACCGAGCTCCCCCCACATCGCCGCCACTCGATTAAAATTTTTAACCCCTAATCTGCCGACCGCCACCTACGTTATACTTATGTACCCCTAATCTGCTACCCCTAACACCGCCGACCCCTATATTATATTTATTAACCCCTAATCTGCCCCCCTCAACGTCGCCGACACCTGCCTACACTTATTAACCCCTAATCTGCCGAGCGGACCTGAGCGCTACTATAATAAAGTTATTAACCCCTAACCCGCCTCACTAACCCTATCATAAATAGTATTAACCCCTAATCTGCCCTCCCTAACATCGCCGACACCTACCTTCAATTATTAACCCCTAATCTGACGACCGGAGCTCACCGCTATTCTAATAAATTGATTAACCCCTAAAGCTAAGTCTAACCCTAACACTAACACCCCCCTAACTTAAATATAATTTACATCTAACGAAATTAATTAACTCTTATTAAATAAATGATTCCTATTTAAAGCTAAATACTTACCTGTAAAATAAATCCTAATATAGCTACAATATAAATTATAATTATATTATAGCTATTTTAGGATTAATATTTATTTTACAGGCAACTTGGTATTTATTTTAACTAGGTACAATAGCTATTAAATAGTTAAGAACTATTTAATAGCTACCTAGTTAAAATAATAACAAATTTACCTGTAAAATAAATCCTAACCTAAGATATAATTAAACCTAACACTACCCTATCAATAAAATAATTAAATAAACTACCTACAATTACATACAATTAACCTAACACTACACTATCAATAAATAAATTAAATACAATTGCTACAAATAAATACAATTAAATAAACTAGCTAAAGTACAAAAAATAAAAAAGAACTAAGTTACAAAAAATAAAAAAATATTTACAAACATAAGAAAAATATTACAACAATTTTAAACTAATTACACCTACTCTAAGCCCCCTAATAAAATAACAAAGCCCCCCAAAATAAAAAAATTCCCTACCCTATTCTAAATTAAAAAAAGTTACAAGCTCTTTTACCTTACCAGCCCTGAACAGGGCCCTTTGCGGGGCATGCCCCAAGAATTTCAGCTCTTTTGCCTGTAAAAGAATAAATACAATACCCCCCCCCCAACATTACAACCCACCACCCACATACCCCTAATCTAACCCAAACCCCCCTTAAATAAACCTAACACTAAGCCCCTGAAGATCTTCCTACCTTGTCTTCACCATACCAGGTTCACCGATCCGTCCTGGCTCCAACATCTTCATCCAACCCAAGCGGGGGTTGGCGATCCATCATCCGGTGCTGAAGAGGTCCAGAAGAGGCTCCAAAGTCTTCCTCCTATCTGGCAAGAAGAGGACATCCGGACCGGCAAACATCTTCTCCAAGCGGCATCTTCGATCTTCTTCCATCCGGTGCGGAGCGGGTCCATCTTGAAGCAGGCGACGCGGATCCATCCTCTTCTTCCGTTGTCTCCCGACTAATGACGGTTCCTTTAAGGGACGTCATCCAAGATGGCGTCCCTCGAATTCCGATTGGCTGATAGGATTCTATCAGCCAATCGGAATTAAGGTAGGAATTTTCTGATTGGCTGATGGAATCAGCCAATCAGAATCAAGTTCAATCCGATTGGCTGATCCAATCAGCCAATCAGATTGAGCTCGCATTCTATTGGCTGATCGGAACAGCCAATAGAATGCGAGCTCAATCTGATTGGCTGATTGGATCAGCCAATCGGATTGAACTTGATTCTGATTGGCTGATTCCATCAGCCAATCAGAAAATTCCTACCTTAATTCCGATTGGCTGATAGAATCCTATCAGCCAATCGGAATTCGAGGGACGCCATCTTGGATGACGTCCCTTAAAGGAACCGTCATTCGTCGGGAGACAACGGAAGAAGAGGATGGATCCGCGTCGCCTGCTTCAAGATGGACCCGCTCCGCACCGGATGGAAGAAGATCGAAGATGCCGCTTGGAGAAGATGTTTGCCGGTCCGGATGTCCTCTTCTTGCCGGATAGGAGGAAGACTTTGGAGCCTCTTCTGGACCTCTTCAGCACCGGATGATGGATCGCCAACCCCCGCTTGGGTTGGATGAAGATGTTGGAGCCAGGACGGATCGGTGAACCTGGTATGGTGAAGACAAGGTAGGAAGATCTTCAGGGGCTTAGTGTTAGGTTTATTTAAGGGGGGTTTGGGTTAGATTAGGGGTATGTGGGTGGTGGGTTGTAATGTTGGGGGGGGGTATTGTATTTATTCTTTTACAGGCAAAAGAGCTGAAATTCTTGGGGCATGCCCCGCAAAGGGCCCTGTTCAGGGCTGGTAAGGTAAAAGAGCTTGTAACTTTTTTTAATTTAGAATAGGGTAGGGAATTTTTTATTTTGGGGGGCTTTGTTATTTTATTAGGGGGCTTAGAGTAGGTGTAATTAGTTTAAAATTGTTGTAATATTTTTCTTATGTTTGTAAATATTTTTTTATTTTTTGTAACTTAGTTCTTTTTTATTTTTTGTACTTTAGCTAGTTTATTTAATTGTATTTATTTGTAGGAATTGTGTTTAATTAATTTATTGATAGTGTAGTGTTAGGTTAATTGTAGGTAATTGTAGGTAGTTTATTTAATTAATTTATTGATAGGGTAGTGTTAGGTTTAATTATATCTTAGGTTAGGATTTATTTTACAGGTAAATTTGTTATTATTTTAACTAGGTAACTATTAAATAGTTCTTAACTATTTAATAGCTATTGTACATGGTTAAAATAATTAAAAAGTTGCCTGTAAAATAAATATTAATCCTAAAATAGCTATAATATAATTATAATTTATATTGTAGCTATATTAGGATTTATTTTACAGGTAAGTATTTAGCTTTAAATAGGAATAAGTTATTTAATAAGAGTTAATTTATTTAGTTAGATGTAAATTATATTTAACTTAGGGGGGTGTTAGTATTAGGGTTAGACTTAGCTTTAGGGGTTAATACATTTATTATAGTAGCGGTGAGGTCCGCTCGGCAGATTAGGGGTTAATAATTGAAGGTAGGTGTCGGCGATGTTAGGGAGGGCAGATTAGGGGTTAATACTATTTATGATAGGGTTAGTGAGGCGGATTAGGGGTTAATAACTTTATTATAGTAGCGCTCAGGTCCGCTCGGCAGATTAGGAGTTAATAAATGTAGGCAGGTGTCGGCGACGTTGAGGGGGGCAGATTAGGGGTTAATAAATATAATATAGGGGTCGGCGATGTTAGGGCAGCAGATTAGGGGTACATAGGGATAACGTAGGTTGCGGCGGTTTACGGAGCGGCAGATTAGCGGTTAAAAAAAATATGCAGGTGTCAGCGATAGCGGGGGCGGCAGATTAGGGGTTAATAAGTGTAAGGTTAGGGGTGTTTAGACTCGGGGTACATGTTAGAGTGTTAGGTGCAGACGTAGGAAGTGTTTCCCCATAGGAAACAATGGGGCTGCGTTAGGAGCTGAACGCTGCTTTTTTGCAGGTGTTAGGTTTTTTTTCAGCTCAAACAGCCCCATTGTTTCCTATGGGAGAATCGTGCACGAGCACGTTTTTGAGGCCGGCCGCGTCCGTAAGCAACTCTGGTATCGAGAGTTGCATTTGCGGTAAAAATGCTCTACGCTCCTTTTTTGGAGCCTAACGCAGCATTTGATTAAACTCTCGATACCAGAGTTAAATTTATGGTGCGGCCAGAAAAAAGCCCGCGGAGCGTTCACAGCCCTTTTACCGCCGAACTCCAAATCTAGGCCCTAGGATGGAACAATTTTTTTAATGATTAGTCTGAGACACATTTTTGGTCTATGCACATTTCTAATAGGCACTTCCTGGTAATATTCATTATGCATTAGTAGGAAGCACAAAAAGGTAAGAATTAGTAGGGCAAGACCAACTGATATGGATATATTAGTTTAAATTTAAATAAAACCAGCTTTTACTTCATATTTTGTAAGGCAAAAATAAATAAATCTCAACATATTTAAATTGTGTTTGTACACATAGATAATAGTATATATATATATATTTGAATTTAGCGTCCCTTTAAAATCACATAAATCACTTCATTAACTCAAAGGGACATAAAACACTAAATAAATGCTAAATACATTGATGTATCCAAAGCAAATATTAAACTGAGAATTATTTGCATTCTTTTTTTAAATTCTATTAGTTATTTAAATATTGCAAAAAATAAGTTTTAGTGTCTATAAAACAATGGGTGTTGCTGCCATGTTGTAACCTAGGTTTCCCTCTTTGCTGAGGTCAATAAGAGACAGTTACAAATGACCAATGACCGTTTGGAATATATCAGTGTTAAAGGGATAGTCTAGTCAAAATTAAACTTTTATGATTCAGAATGAGCATGTAATTATATGCAACTTTCTAATTTACTCCAATGATCCATTTTTTCTTCGTTGTCTTGGTATCTTTATTTGAAAAAGCAAGAATGTAAGCTTATGAGTCGGCCCATTTTTGGTTCAGCACCTGGGTAGCACTTGCTGATTGGTGTCTAAATGTAGCCACCAATCAGCAAGCGCTACCCAGGTTCTGAACCAAAAATAGGCCAGCTTCTAAGCTTACATTCTTGCTTTTTAAATAAAGATACAAAGAGCCAAGAGAACAAAGAAAAAATGATAACTGGAGTAAATTAGAAAGTAGCTAAAAATTGCAAGCTCTATTTAAATCATGAAAGTTTAATTATGACTAGACTATCCCTTTAAGTCTGTAATCTGCACTTCTAACAGGAATTGTAAAAGCCCACACTTTACAGAGTTAAATTACAGGAATAAAAGAACAAAATAAATCATAAATATATATTGAAACTATTTTTTTTCACTAAATATAATCAAATATTTTATACTACAGTGGTAAAGTGCTTAAAGATCCCTTAAAGGATCGTTACATACAGTATAATTGCATAATCGACAGAGGCATAATAGAAAGACAATGCAGTCTAAATTCACAAGAGTATAAGTTTTTTTTTTTTTTTTTAGAAATTTCAGTTACTTCCATTTCACTCTCTCCCGTATCATGTGAGAGATATCAGCCAATCACAAAACACAGTATGTACTGCAAACTCATGCTCATTCTCAGTAGAAGCTGGCGCCTCAGAGAGTGGGTATATTAAAAGTCTGGTTAGGAGGTGGTAGTAAGTGCGCTAAAAAGAAGCTAAAGGTATCCTAAATTAGAAAACAATTATTGGGTATATATAGTATATATATTAGAAATAGTTAGACATATCTATGGTGCAAGATATAATATATGTGATAAAGGTTCCACAGTCCTATTTAAAATAAAAAGGGGGGGGGGGATAATAGATCTATGAAATTGGACCAATGTCCGTGAAAAGATATAATGGTGTTATGATTCCTACTCTGGGATAATGATAATAAAGCAGTCTATCAAATGTGTTCTATTCTAAAAGAAAAAATATTTGTAAAATTATGTGGCAAATAGCAGTGTTGCAATATATTAGTGAAAAAGTATACTGTGATACTAAGAAGTGGATATATATAGTTACTTTCTAACGAAAGTGTTAAACATAAACAATGTGTATAACTGTAGTGCAAAAAACATTAATAATATACACTGTTAATATATACTAGATATCAAAAAATTACTGGGAAAATAGTCTAAAAATTACTTGCAGCCTTATTCATATATAAAAAATATTTTTATTTATACACAACCACAAATCAAATTTAAACTAAAAACAAGGGGACGTCTCCTCAGAGATAAAAAGTTAAAATCAATATTAGACAGGTTGATATTCCACACCAGATACTTTGTAAGCAAAATACTTTGCTGAGAGATGTATTTTTAATCCACTCTGTTTATACAGGGAGAAACAGTCTCTTTTTATTACATCAAACCTTTTTGTAAATTGTCGTTGCCTTATAGATAGGCTTTGCTGACCAGGTTCAAGGTTGAGCAATGTAGCAATAGTAAGACTTCTTATAACACGATACAGTCATTAAACCTTATTAATCTTAATGCTTTAAGGTTCTTTTTACTCACTTCACCACTCGTGTGGTACCGATATCGTCTGTTCAGCTCCAAGTTTCTAAACCGAATCAGTGCGCCGCGTGTGTCTTGGCGTCTGACGTCATCGGTAAACTTCAACAGCTGCTAATGTGGTTATCGGCTTTCTGGATGTTCAAATCGTTAGTTGTTGTGGAGATAATTATCTTTTCTATTTCAGCCAGATTCATGTGATATTTTACCAAATAACACAGCCACTCAGATAAACGCGTTTCGCTCACCAGGGAGCTTTAATCTTGAAAAGCTCCCTGGTGAGTGAAACGCGTTGATCTGAGTGGCTGTGTTATTTGGTAAAATATCACATGAATGAGGACATTCCACATCTAAAGACTTTTCATAGCCTTGCATTATAACCCGGGTTATCCACATATCTACAATCTCTTATACTTTCTTTTAGTTTAAATTTGATTTGTGGTTGTGTATAAATAAAAATATTTTTTATATATGAATAAGGCTGCAAGTAATTTTTAGACTATTTTCCCAGTAATTTTTTGATATCTAGTATATATTAACAGTGTATATTATTAATGTTTTTTGCACTACAGTTATACACATTGTTTATGTTTAACACTTTCGTTAGAAAGTAACTATATATATCCACTTCTTAGTATCACAGTATACTTTTTCACTAATATATTGCAACACTGCTATTTGCCACATAATTTTACAAATATTTTTTCTTTTAGAATAGAACACATTTGATAGACTGCTTTATTATCATTATCCCAGAGTAGGAATCATAACACCATTATATCTTTTCACGGACATTGGTCCAATTTCATAGATCTATTATTCCCCCCCCCCTTTTTTATTTTAAATAGGACTGTGGAACCTTTATCACATATATTATATCTTGCACCATAGATATGTCTAACTATTTCTAATATATATACTATATATACCCAATAATTGTTTTCTAATTTAGGATACCTTTAGCTTCTTTTTAGCGCACTTACTACCACCTCCTAACCATGTTACATTTGAAAAGATAGAAGGATCTTTTCTCCTTTTATATTGTGTGGTATCCTCCTTCTAACCAGCGCTCTGCTTAAACACTTGTAATATTAAAAGTCTGTGCACATTTTGATAATATTTTTTTAAAATTGCATGCTCTATCTAAATCATGAAAGTTTAATTTTGACTTTAGTGTCCCTTTAAAATGGATTTAATCTACGGGACTCCCTTTGTGGACCTTCAGGTTATTACTGAAGATTTCTGCAGGTATTGGGGAAAGCAGGGAATTGAAAGGAAGAGGGACTGCAGACACGATATGCCTGTATAAAGGGCAGGGCCCATGCTTGTTGTTTTTGTTCTCTATTGTATAGATATAGCACTTGCACAGCTATTTGTCTTATTACCTAACCCTCTTGTAAGGGAATTACTATGTTTATTTTTTATGGTTAATTTACTAAGTTGTTATTGTACCCACACTACCATGCCCTTCTCTTAGAGCCACATATTGTTGTAGCACACCACACACTCCCTACTGAAACAATTGCAGAATGGATAGATGTTATCTCCGGTCAGAGAGATATCTGGTGCACACACTTTCTCACAATGTGTCCTAGCATATCTATGGTTTGTACTATTACCCACTTAGATGGCCCCAAATATTAAATTAATTTCTCATAACGTGAGAGGTTTGAATACGGATGTAAAAAGACGAGTGGCAATGAACCAATACATAAATATCAAAGCCAATATTCTTTTCTTACAGGAGACTAACTTTCTTAACAATCAGGTTCCTAAATACTGGTCCAGATATTTTCAACAACATTACCATGCCACAGCCTCTACTAAAAAAAGGGGAGTCTCCATCTTGATTCACTCTGCCCTTAATTTTACACTTGAATCCACAACCACAGATGAGGAAGGGAGATATTTAATAGTTAAAGGTCAAATTGACAACACAAACATAGTACTCTGCAATATATATGCACCCAATACAAAGCAGACAGAATTCTTTGCCCATATATCGTATCTTCTAACTTAGTGGTCCCAGAATAGGATCATAGTGGCTGGAGATTTTAATATTAACCTATCTCCGATCCCGACATCCAACCGGGAGACCTTGTCACATAAGAAACAACAACACAATCGGGATATTAAACACATTCAGGAACACCTTGCATCCCACAGTCTTATACCTGGCAGGCCTTATATGGTACTACAAACGACACCACCTACTACTCTGCTGCACATAAGTCTTACACAAGAATTGACTATATTTATACCAGCCAAATCTTTCATCCAATCTTACTCTCATCTGAGATTCACCCCTGCATTTGGTCCGACCACTCCATACTGTCGTTATCATTAGACAGGGTACAAGATAATAAACGAGAAAAATCGTGGTCCTATGACCCACAATACTTTAAGCAGCCCTCAGCACAGGTCCATATCTTAAAATATCTTAAAGAGTACTGGGACATAAATATAGATACCACCTCCAATCCTTTATATAAATGGGCAGCCCATAAAGCATATCTAAGGGGAATACTAATGCAGGGGAAAGCGGCACATACTAGACAACTTTGAAAACAGATATCTACACTCCACCAAGAGATAGCCAATTTAGAGAAGTTACACAGACTTACACACAATGAGACTGCCTTGAGAACCTTGCAGTCAAAAAGGACCACATTGGCTAACCTACTGACTACTAATGCAACTAAAACACTACATAAATTAAAAGTACAATACTTCATATATGCCAATAAACCGGACAGGTATCTGGCGCACAAAATACAGGAGAGAAATAAAGCTATGACTATTCCTATTATGCAACAAGCCAATGGAGATACGACAACATCTCCTCAGGGGATAGTTGACAAATTCGCAAGGTACTATGCCCAACTTTATGACGGACATAAGACTATACACTCACAAACTACTAAAAGAGACACACATAACTTTCTAATTGATGCACATTTCCCAGTTATCTCTGAGGAGGGCAAAAATACCTTAAATGCCCCCATATCTCCAGCAGAGGTCATACAGGTTATAAAAGAGTTAAAAGTGGGAAAGGCAGCGGGGCCGGATGGATTCCCAGGGGATTATTATAAACTATTCCGTACAACATTATTGACCCACCTCACAAAATTTTGTAATAATTTCTTAGAGGGCCGGGACATACCCGAGGAATTACTGGGAGCTAAGATTGTGGTCATTCCAAAAGCAGGGGAAAATCTTAAACTATGGGCCACCTATCACCCTATATCGCTCGTAAATCAAGATCTAAAGATATTTACCAAGATATTGGCCAACCGCTTAAAAACAATACTACCCTGACTTATCCACCCGGACCAGGTGGGCTTTGTGGCAAATAGGGAGGCCCCGGATAATATAAGAAGAATGATAAATATCATAGATCATCTTGGAAGAGAGAAAACACTTTCTCTGCTCCTATCTCTAGATGCGGAGAAGGCGTTCAATAGAATTGATTGGGGTTACATGATGATGGTACTGCGATGCATGGGTTTTGATGGTCCCTTTATTAAAGCAATCCAGGCAGTCTATTCTAACCCCACCGCACAGGTGGTATCAGCAGGCTACAGGTCTAAACCATTCCCCATAAGGAATGGGACAAGACAAGGATGCCCTCTTTCTCCCCTAATATTTGCAATCTGCATAGAGCCCCTAGCAGCTAGAATAAAACTGTCTCCAGACATCACTGGCGCCACAATAGCTAACCATGAATACAAACTCCCCCTGTTTGTGGATGAGATTTTGGTTACCGTTACAAGACCCCTGCTGTCTCTCCCGAATTATATAACCTTCTTGATAGGTTTTCACAGATGTCGGGATATAAAATCAATCTGGAGAAATGTGAGGCGCTACCAATAGCTTTACCCCCCATACGAAGAAAACTATAGAGCTTAACTTTGAATTTAAATGGGTGAAACATTCTCTTAGATATCTGGGGATCCAGCTGACAGCTCAGTATCACCAACTGTATAAATATAACTATACACCGCTATATAAAACTTTAAGAAAAGACCTCCAGAGTTGGAGGAGATACACTTTTTCTTGGTATGGCCGACTTTCCACAGTCAAAATGAATGTTTTCCCACGACTACTCTATCTATTTCGCACATTACCTATACCAATCCCGACCCTAGAACTGTCCACAAAAGGAACTAATAGCCTATGTTAGAGGTAGCAAAAAAGCGAGAATCCCTTCACTAGTTCTAACACAACATAAAACTTTGGGAGGGGTGGGTGTCCCAAACTTGATTGACTACTATAAGGCAGCCAGAATATCACAAACAACACTAATGGGGAGAGGACAGAGAGACATTGTCTGGCCCAGATTAGAGGCGGGGATAAAGGGACTACCACAAGCAGACGACATACATATATAGATCTCCAATTTATGCATCTACCAGGCAAGTAAAAAAATGGATAACAGATCACCACACTATACTACCTCCAAAATCTGTGATGATTCCACTCAGGAAAATTCTGCCTCAAGAGCTTCATACCACTATAGACAAATGGGCCAATAAAGGGCTGTATAGAGTAGCAGATGCTTTACTGAACAACACACTCATGACCTACACTCAGTTCCAAGACAAACGGACTCCGATGGAGATACGGTGGTTTCAGTACTTACAGATGTCCACCTCCATCCGAAAATACTTGGGTGACGCTAGGACCTCTCCCCCTACAGCACTGGAAGACATGTACTCACAAACATCTAGACCTAAGCATACAATCTCTATCTTATATATAGCTATACAGAGAGACAACAATGCCCCTAAAACAACCCTGATGCATAAGTGGGAAGACAACATTAACATCACTTATTACAAACATACATTGGAGAATATATTTAGCTCAATAGGAAAAGGGTTGATCAGTGCAGATTTACGTGAAAATACCCTTAAAATTGCATTCCGCTGGTATCTCACACCAAACTTAACCTCCCATATGTCACAAGCCACATCCAACCTATGTTACAGAGGATGTGGAAATATAGGAACCTTCAAACATATGTGGTGGGATTGTGAAGGGGTAAAACAGATCTTGCACTCCCTCTCCACCTTACTTAGCTCGATCCTAGAGGAGGAGATAGAACTAAGTATCTCTCAAGCTTTGTTACACACAGGTGTCAAAAAATTTAATAAAGAAGTTAACACTTTTATTAGAATACTGTGCACGATCACTAAAACAGCAATAGCATACCACTAGAAAACAGGGGTACCATCATGGATGGAAGTGAGAAACAAGATAAATAACACATTTAGAATGTACGAATCTGCCTCATGGATCATGAACACTAGAGAGTCATTCGAGAAGGTGTGGTTCCATTGGATCCTGAATAACACAAATACCACTTAAACACTATAAAATGAAGATGCTAGACCTGGATGTTGGGAGTGTGGGAAAACATGTACAGCAACAGCTGTGTGAAGGCTCGAGAAGGGCCAGGTAGCTTATCTAAAACAATTCTTAAAACTTTTTGTGAAGTTAGATATATGAAATTGATATATATAACATTGGTGTGGGTATAAAGTTTGTTTTTCCTCCCCTATTTTGATGATTTTTTTATATATATACCTTATCTTGCCCGTGTGTTTTTCAGGTTGCTTTTTGATACTTTAGGGCAATACTCTTAAGAGATACTAATATGAGCTTATAATACCAACTAACCCCCATCTGGAGGGGCTTTGAATAATTTATTTTCTGTAACAGTTTATTTTTTATTGTATTCATGTTGTAAAAAACTTAATAACAAATATTTAAACATAAAATGGATTTAATCTGCATTTTTTGTGACCTTTTTGGAGATAGCAATATCTCTTAATGATGGCAAATCACTTATTAGTGTACAGAAAATCCTGTAAACTGATGAACCCATCTCAATACATTTCCAGCTTTCATCCCAGTAACATTTAATAAAGTATTATCTCTAACCATGTTATTGGCCATCACTGGAATAACTGTGACACTGTGAACGATGATAAACACTTTGCAAGTCATTAATTTACAAAGAATACACAATGAGAGCCATCACTGAGAAAACACCTATCCTAGAAACATCATTTGAGACACTTTTACCACACAACATGAGGTAAAACCTACTCCCTATGTGTGTGTAACTGTCCTAGAGGAAAGAACTAAAACCATAAAATATACAGTCAACATATTATAACGTATCTAACAAATCATTTCTACTGGGACAGAGAAGCTTGGGCCTACTCTTGAAGGCTGTCATACCTCCCAACATTTTGGAATAAGTATTATGGGCTCGGGAGATTGTGGGCGGTGCTATGTCAGAAGGGGACAGGGTCATAGGTGGATAGTGGGCGGATTACGGGCATGTCTGGGTAGTCGTTGGGCATGTCTGGGGGTTTATGGGCATATCTGGGCAGTATATGGGTGGGTCTGAGGGAAAATCCTGGAATAGGGAAATATACAGTAGATGTCTCAGTGGGACAGCAGGACATAACTCACAATTAGGGACTGTCCCTCTCAAATAGGGGCAGTTGGGAGGTCTGAACTGTTGTTAGTCCAGAGGACCAGGATGTTTGCCATCTTTATTAACTTTGTAAAGTCTTTTTTCTATGGGACTTCCATAGCGCTGATATTATGAGTCTGTCCTGTGAGGCCAAAAAGTGAGCGGTACACCCTACGCCGTCAAGATCCCTAACGCATTTAAAAGTCAGTAATTAAGAGTTTTATTGTACAACGCCGTAACATAAAACTCATAACTAAAGTGCTAAAAAGTACACTAACACCCATAAACTACCTATTAACCCCTAAACCGAGGCCCTCATGCATCGCAAACACTAAAATACAATTTTTAACCCCTAATCTGCCGCTCCGGACACCGCCGCCACCTACATTATACTTATGAACCCCTAATCTGCTGCCCCCAACATCGCCGACACCTACATTATATTTATTAACCCCTAATCTGCCGCCCCAATGTCGCCGCAACCTACCTACACTTATTAACCCCTAATCTCCCGCCCCCAACGTCGCTGCCACTATAATAAACATATTAACCCCTAAACCGCCACACTCCCGCCTCACAAACATTAGTTAAATATTATTAACCATTAATCTGCCGTCCCTAACATCACCGCCACCTACCTACATTTATTAACCCCTAATTTGCTGCCCCCAACGTTGCTGCCACTATACTAAATGTATTAACCCCTAAACCTAAGTCTAACCCTAACCCCTAACTTAAATATAATTAAAATAAATCTAACTAAAAATTCCTATAATTAACTAAATTATTCCTATTTAAAACTAAATACTTACCTATAAAATAAACCCTAAGCTAGCTACAATATAACTAATAGTTACATTGTAGCTAGCTTAGGGTTTATTTTTATTTTACAGGTAAGTTTGTATTTATTTTTACTAGGTACAATAGTTATTAAATAGTTATTAACTATTTAATAACTACCTAGATAAAATAAATACAAAAGTACCTGTAAAATAAAACCTAACCTAAGTTACAATAACACCTAACACTACACTATAATTAAATAAATTAACTAAATTAACAACAATTAAATTAGCTAAAGTATAAACCCCCCCCCCAATAAATTACAGAAAATAATAAACAAATTACAAGATATTTAAACTAATTACACCTAATCTAATAGCCCTATCAAAATAAAAAAAATGCCCCCCCCAAAAAAAAAACCTAGCCTAAACTAAACTAAACTATCAATAGCCCTTAAAAGGGCCTTTTGCGGGGCATTGCCCCAAAGTAATCAGCTCTTTTACCTGTAAAAAAAATACAAACAACCCCCCCAACAGTAAAACCCACCACTCACACAACCAACCCCCCAAATAAAATACTATCTAAAAAAAACCTAAGCTCCCCATTGCCCTGAAAAGGGCATTTGGATGGGCATTGCCCTTAAAAGTTTCAAGTAATAGTATGGAAGACAGCACCTTGTTAGCATACCCTGGGGCATGGAGGAGGACCAGCCAAGTCCCAATACAATTCCAATAAGAAAATAGATACCCAGCCTCCAGGTAATCTTTAAAAAAGACCTTTATTTTCTTTTTTTTTTCTTTTTGCAGGGTCCATAAATAAAAAAGTAACAACGTTTCAAACCACTCACTGGTTCTTAGTCATGACTAAGAACCAGTGAGTGGTTTGAAACGTTGTTACTTTTTTCTTTATGGACCCTGCAAAAAGAAAATAAAGGTCCCTGAATAACAATTCTGAAGACCGGACATCCATCCTCAAGGAAGCGGCAGAAGTCTTCATCCAAGCCGTGGCCGAAGTCCTCAATGAAGCCAGGAGAACTCTTCATCCAAGCCGTGCGAAGTGGTCCTCCAGACGGACAGAAGTCTTCATCCAGACAGCATCTTCTATCTTCATCCATCCGACACGGAGCGGCTCCATCTTCAAGACATCTGACGCGGAGCATCCTATTCTTCCAACGACTAAAGACGAATGAAGGTTCCTTTAAGTGATGTCATTAAAGATGGCGTCCCTTTAGATTCCGATTGGCTGATAGAATTCTATCAGCCAATCGGAATTAAGGTAGAAAAAATCCTATTGGCTGATGCAATAGGATTGAAGTTTAGGCTAGGGTTTTTTTTATTTTGGGGGGGGGGCTTTTTTTTATTTTGGTAGGGCTATTAGATTCAGTGTAATTAGTTTAAATATCTTGTAATTTATTTATTATTTTCTGTAATTTAGTGGGAGGTTTTATGTACTTTAGCTAATTTAATTTAAATTATTTAATTGTTGTTAATTTAGTTAATTTATTTAATTATAGTGTAGTGTTAGGTGTTATTTTACAGGTACTTTTGTATTTATTTTAGCTAGGTAGTTATTAAATAGTTAATGACTATTTAATAACTATTGTACCTAGTTAAAATAAATACAAACTTGCCTGTAAAATAAAAAAAAACCCTAAGCTAGCTACAATGTAACTATTAGTTATATTGTAGCTAGCTTAGGGTTTATTTTATAGGTAAGTATTTAGTTTCAAATAGGAATAATTTAGTTAATTATAGGAATTTTTAGTTAGATTTATTTTAATTATATTTAAGTTAGGGGGTGTTAGGGTTAGGGTTAGACTTAGGTTTAGGGGTTAATACATTTAGTATAGTGGGGATGGCAGATTAGGGGTTAATAACTGTAGGTAGGTGGCGGCGATGTTAGGGACGGCAGATTAGGGGTTAATAATATTTAACTAATGTTTGCAAGGCGAGAGTGAGGCGGTTTAGGGGTTAATATGTTTATTATAGAGGCGGCAGGTTGCTGCAACATTGGGTGCGGCAGATTAGGGGTTAATAAATATAATGTAAGGTGTTGGCAATGTTGGGGGCAGCAGATTAGGGGTTCATAAGTATAATGTAGGTGGCGGCGGTGTCCGGAGCGGCAAATTAGGGGTTAATAAATATAATCCAGATGTCGGGGGCGGCAGATTAGGGGTTAATAAGTGTAAGATTAGGGGTGTCTAGACTCGGGGTTCATGTTAGGGTGTTAGGTGTAAACATAAAATGTGTTTCCCCATAGGAATCAATGGGGCTGCGTTACTGACTTTTACGCTGCTTTTTTGCAGGTATTAGACTTTTTATCAGCCGTCTCTCCCCGTTGATTCCTATGGGGAAATCGTGCATGAGCACGTACGACCAGTTCACCGCTGACTTAAGTAGTGCTGGTATTGGAGTGCGGTAAGGAGCAAAATTTTGCTCAACGCTCACTTCTTGTCTTTTAACGCCGGGTTTGTAAAAACCTGTAATACCAGCGCTGCATGTAAGTGAGCGGTGAGACATAACTGCTTGTTAGCACCGCACAGCTCAAAACGAAAAACTCGTAATCTGGCCGTTTTTTTTTTTTTTTAAATTGTGTGATCTGTCTGATTACAAAAGCATTTTTGCGGGTTTCATATACCTTTAAGGTGTCAAATTTGAAAAGTCAAAACTGGTCTTCAAAAGGTGTTGAAAAGTCTCTTGAATATGTATTGTGATCACTGAGAACTTTGCAGCCCCATAGTAAAAATAGGGCTTTTAGCAAGGATCCAAAAACATGATCACTGGTACGGGAAATAGCCGAAAGGGAAAAGTAGAATTTCTGTCCAAAAAAGAGCCAAAAAAATGCATCAACAAATAGATTGCGATCAACCCTATTGTTATATGGAAGAAACAGTGCAATAATATCTACAATGTTCTAAAATATCGCTGATATAGCTGATCCCATCTATTGAACCAATGACAAGCAGCATATGTGTGTAATCATCAATTACCATCTAGCTTTCAGAAGTTTATTGCTTTTCCCAAGCCTACCTAGGTACACTTTTTAGCAAAGGATATCAAAAGAACAAGGTAACTTTTGCAAAAGATGTAAATTGAAAAGTCTCTTAAAATCACATTCTCTATCTTAATTGTGAAAACTTAGTTTTTAAAGGGACAGTCTAATTGTTATTGTTTAAAATAAAATAGATAATCCCTTTATTACCCATTCTGCAGTTTTGCATAACCAACACAGTTATGTTAATATACTTTTTACCTCTATGATTATCTGCATCTAAGCCTCAGCAGACTGCTCCTTATCTCAACGCTTTTTACAAACCATTATATTTCTCCACAGGAGTGAGCACAATGTTATCTATATGGCACATATTAACAAGCTCTGTCTAGCTGTAAAAAAAAAAAAGCATTGAGATAAGAGGCAACCTGCAGGAGCTTAGAAACAGGCTAAATTTTAGAGCTTATAAAGTATATTAATATAACAATGTTGGTTATGTATAGCTTGGAAATTGGTAGTAAATGTGTTAAAGGGACAGTCTACAATAGATTTGTTATGTTTTAAATGATAGATAATCCCTTTATTACACATTCCCCAGTTTTGCATAACCAACACAGTTATATAAATATCATTATTACCTCTGTGATTACCTTCTATCTAAGCATCTTCTGACAACCCCCCGATCACATGACTTTTTATTTATTATCTATTGACTTGCATTTAGTACTGTGTTGTGCTAACTCTTAAATAACTCCCCGGGTGGGAGCACAATATTATATATAGGGCCCATATGCACTAGCAGTCTCCTGTTGTGAAAAGCTAATAAAAAGCATGTGATAAGAGGCTGTCTTTAGTGGCTTAGAAACAGGCAGAAATGTTGAGGTTTAAATGTTATAAAGTATATTAATATATCAATGTTGGTTGTGCTAAGCTGGGGAATGGATAGTAAAAGCGTTATCTATCTTTTTAAACAATAACAATTTTAGTGTAGACTGTCCCTTTAATCTTTTTAAACAACAACAAAAAATGAGTAGACCCTTTAACTTTCCCGACCCTTTAAATGTATATTAAACAGTGTTCCTTTAGAAAAAAAATATATGTTAAACCAAAGTAAATATTAAAAGAAACGGATTGTGTAAAAATAGCAAACATCTTACTTGTTTTTTTGGAAAATGAGCACTTAGAAATTCTCAGTGTAGCCACTGCCCTCAGAGAGAGAAGAGAGGACACATATTTTGAACTTAAAAGGACATGAAACCCAATTTTTTTTCCCTGATTCAGATAGAGAATACAATTTTAAACAACTTTACATTTTAGTTCTATTATTTAATTTGCTTCCTTCTCTTGTTATCATTTGCTGAAAGGTTTATCTAGGCAAGTTCAGGAGCAGCAAAGAACCTAGGTTCTAGCTGCTGATTGGTGGCAGCATACATATACCAATTGTCATTGGCTCACCTATGTGTTCAGTTAGAAACCAGTAGTGAATTGCTGCTCCTTCAACAAATGATACCAAGAGAATTAAACAAATTAGATAATAGAATTAAATAAGAAAGTTGTTTAAAATTTTGGGATTTATGTCCCTTTAAGTTGCATTCTGCTTCTTTTGAACATTAGCAAAACAGACTTAGGGGTCTATTTATCCACCTCTTTGGCAGGCTTTTTGCCTGCCTTCTGCTGCAGGTTCTCACAAGAGGTGAGAACCTCTTAGGTGGCAAATTTGGCAAATTTTAATCCCTCCGGTCTCGTCCGACGGGGGGAAGTTACAGCTCCTGCACGCGCGTGATTGGCTGTGCATGGGCAGGGGGCGGGATTACAAGTGAGCGCAAAACAGCGCTCATGTGCAATGCTGAATTCCGCCAGGGGAATTCAGCCCACCAGTGAGGAACTGTGGCGTATATGCATCCCTGTCTGCCGCAGCTTGATAAATCTACCTCTTACTGTCTCTCTAGCAGTATCTGAATAGTAAACAGCCCAAGGTAATGTAGAAGCATTATGGCATCAATCTAGATAAGCTTTCCTGTAGAGACCCCCAGCCTCCTTGTAGGACAGTAACAGGAAATAATGAACACTGCACAAATTAAATAAAAGTTAAAATCGCTTTAAAATAAATAATACTGTACATATTGCAATGTTTTCTACTAACTATATCCCACTGATTAGTATTTTTTTATTACTACAATGAAACACTTCTATATCTTAAGGCTGAATTGCACGTGGTAGGGGATCTATTGGCTGCAAAACTGTGGATGACAATTCTTCAACATCTCAAGGCTGTTCTGATTAAAAGTTTATACAATATCCTTGAAGTTGCAAACTCCTTCAGTTTTAGCAGTATCACATTTTGTCAAACATTTAGGAAAACAAGAATAAATAAGACCAGTTAAGCAAGCTGGCAAATTGATTATTTATTACTGTTATTTTGCTTCAAGCACAGCGTTTACAAATTTACAACGTTTGGAGCAATTTTCAAGAAGTGATTGCTGAATTTCATGGTTAATTAGGTCATAATTATGTCAGTGAAATATTTATTGCCATTAGCATTGATGCAGATTGTGGATTAACACGTTTTGAACAATTCTTCTTGGCAATCGAAAAGATGCTAATGGAATTTATCAAAGTCATACTATTTTTTTATTTGCAACAGAAAAAATGTCTTATTTTCAGAATTAAAACAACTAAATTTTACTACCATTTTTTTTAGGAAAGTGTTGGAATAAATTACAGGTCCACGAAATGAAGTGGTTAGTAGTTAGTAGTTAGATTTATAATTTTGTATCATAGTATACACACTTTTTTAGACAAGATTAAACAACCAAACTATAACTAACACCTGCGATTTCAGAAACAAAAGTTCCATAACGCAGCCCCATTGATGTCTATGGGGAAATAAAAATACAGTTTAAACCTAACATAAACCCTACGTCTAAACACCCCTAATCTGCTGCCCCCAACATCGCTGACGCCTGCCTACAGTTATTAACACCTAATCTGCCACTCCCAATATCTCCGCCACTATACTACATTTATAAACCCCTAAACAGCCAGCCCCCCACATCGCAACAAGCTAAATTAAACTATATTAACCCTAACGTAACCCTAAACCTAACCCTAACACTCCCTAACTTTAACATAATAAAAATATAGCTAAATTAAATTTACAATTATTAACTAAATAAACCTATTAACCCCTAAACCGCCAGCCCCCCACATTGCAACAAGATAAATTAAACTATATTAACCCCTAAACCTAACCCTAAACTTAACCCTAACCCCCCTAACTTTAACATAATAAAATTAGATCTAAATTAAATTTACAATTATTAACTAAATAATACCTATTTAAAACTAAATACATACTTACCTGTGAAATAAAACCTAACCTAGCTACAATGGGTGGTGGGTTTTACTGTTGGGGGGATGTTTGTATTTTTTTTTACAGGTAAAAGAGCTGATGTCTTTGGGGCAATGCCCCACAAAAGGCCCTTTTAAGGGCCATTAGTAGTTTATTGTAGGCTAGGGTTTTTTATTTTGGGGAGCTTTTTTATTCTGATAGGGCTATTAGATTAGGTGTAATTCTTTTTTATTTTTGATAATTTGTTTGTTATTTTTCGTAATTGAGTTGTTGTTTTTTTTGTAATTTATTTAGTTTTTATTTTTCATAATTAGATACTTTTTGTAATTTTTAGAGTAGTGTTAGGATTTTTTATTGGTAGTTTAGTTTTATTTAATTGGTAGTTAGTTTAATTTTAGTTTAATAATTATAATAGTTTAATTGTTAGTTTATAATTAATTTTTTTAATTTGACAGGTAAATTTTAATTTAATTTAAGCTAGGGAAATTGTAATTTTAATATAAAGTTAGGGGGTCGTTAGGTTTAGGGGTTACTAGTTTAAATAGTTTATTTTGTTGTGGGGGGCTTTCAGTTTAGGGGTTAATAGTTTAATTTAGTATATTTTGTTGTGGGGTGGGTTGCGGTTTAGGGGTTAATAGGTTTATTATAGCAACGGTGTGGGCAGACGGCAGATTAGGGGTTAATAATATTTAAATAGTGTTTGCGATGCGGGAGGGCGGTGGTTTAGGGGTTAATAAGTTTATTATAGTGGCGACAATGTCGGGGAGTGATGGAATAGGGGTTTATAAAAAAATTTAGTGGCGGCGATGTCGGGAGCGGCAGGGCTTTTAAAACATTTTTTTTCATTGGGCGTACACACTGCAGACTTTACAGGCCTAACCCTGCTACACACAGAGGTGATAAGAGAACATACTGCAAAACAATGTAAATATTTGCTAAGAAAAAAATGACAGTGACAAGCCTTGTCTATTTGTCATGGGACCAGGGGTGTCCCCCTACCTGTTCGCCGATGGGTAAGGCTGTGATAGTGCCTGACAGTATGGTTGCGACTTAGGGCGAGCATTCACGTGCACGCGGATGTGCGCACAGGCATGCCTTGGAGTGCGTGTGTGTGCACGGAGCATTGTCTCAGGTGCTTTCTATCAGTGTGAGGAATCCTAGTGACACGCCTCTCTCTTTTCTGCTTGCTCATTGGGTACTTCATTGCTGGGAGACAGAGGGCGTTCCTGGGCCTTTGTAGGTATAAATTCCAGTTTGAGCACTGGGTTATTGCTGAGTTATTTTGTCAGTTTGCCTACATAACTAAGTGTTGTACCTTGTCTAGATTCCCTTCCTGCTATTTGACTTCCTGGTTTTGACCTTTGGCCTGACCCCCGTTTATGATACCTGCTGCCTGGACTATTATCCTGACTACACCTTTGGACCTTCCTTATCTGTACCTTGCCTTGGATTACTTGCTCTTTGCTATTGGGTTTCACCTTCTACACACAGGGTAGCCCTGCTCCCTGACATAACTCAGTCTATCATGGAGCCCGCAAGAGCATCAGATACTATTGCATCCATTTCGCAACAGCTGGCAGTTATAACGCAAACCCTTCAGGAATTACAAGCCAGTCATGAAAATCTGTTGCAGCAAGTTAAGAACTCAGGAACAACGTACCGCTGTTACACCTTCCGCAGCTCCAGCTCAGAGATATGAAGTGCTTACCAGCAAACCAGCTATTGCTTTACCTGATAAATTCACCTGAGACCGCAAGCATTATAGAGCCTTCATTACTTCCTGTGAATTACTATATTCCTTGAAACCCTGCACCTATGCCACCGCAAACTCAACAGTGTCGAGAGAAACTACGATGTGGGGGAACGAGAACTATTGGCCATTAAAACAGGTCTTGAAGAATGGAGGCATCTGCTTGAGGGTGCCATCAATCCCGTAGTGGTGTATACTGATCATAAGAGCTTGAAGTATCTACGCACTGCCAAAAGGTTAAAACCACGTCAAGCAAGATGGGCCCTCTTCTTTTCCCGATTCGAGTTACAAATTACCTATTGTCCTGGGTCAAAAAACGGGAAGGCTGATGTTTTAACTAGGATATACGCCTCTGATACTGGACCTGTATCTACCAATCAAGAGACCATTCTTTCTTCTGCATATTTTATGGCTTCTCGTCAGTCTCTCATTGAGGAGATTAGACAAGCCAGTGTTACACTACCCACAGAGGCATCTCATTTACCTCTGGATCATGGTCTCCGTTACCACCAACATTGCATATATGTCCCTGCTAGCGAACGTGTACCTATCATGCAACATCATCATGATAATCCTATGGCTTGTCATAGAGGTGTTAATCAGACAATTGAACTCATCCAACGTCAGTTTTGGTGGCCTTCTCTATCTTCTGATGTACGATCTTTTGTCAACACATGCACAATTTGTGCTCGAAACAAACAGTCTACCGCAAAACCTGCTGGTCTGTTACAACCTATGGCTGCTACTATTAATTTATATCATAACAAATTGAAGTAGTTATAGGAAAGGCTTATAAAACATGCAGACAAAGGGGCATATGTATCAAGCTCCGAATGGAGCTTGATGCCCTGTGTTTCTGGCGAGTCTTCAGACTCGCCAGAAACAGCAGTTATGAATCAGCGGTCACAAAGACCGCTGCTCCATAACCTGTCCGCCTGCTCTGAGCAGGCGGACTGACATCGCCGGAAATCAACCCAATTTAGTACGATCGGGTTGATTGACACCTCCCTGCTGGCGGCCTATTGGCCGCGAGTCTGCAGGGGGCGGCGTTGCACCAGCAGCTCTTGTGAGCTGCTGGTGCAATGCTGAATACGGTGAGCGTATTGCTCGCCATATTCAGCGATGTCTGTCGGACCTGATCCACACTGTCGGATCAGGTCCGACAGACATTGATAACTAGAGGCCAAAGGGTTTATACAAAGCAGTTTATACAAGTAAAATAGGAAATTACGCAATTAATTCCTCCTCATCTGTCATGCTAATCTAAGGATAAAGGCAGCAGCAATTGAAGCTGGACTCAGTGTACCGCTCCATACTACGAATTGAGATGGTAGAAATATAAGTGCACCATGGTCTAACATCATGCTATATCCTATTGTCTTTCTAAATTTGCTTGTTCCTGGAACTCCCCTTCCCTCTCTTTAACGGGGCTATACAAATAAATGATGATGATAATAAAATGTAATAACAAAATGTAAAAATTCAATATGGCTATGCTTTATGTATATATCTGATTATTTGAAACTGTATTTTTACCTATACCTGCATATACAGTTGTGCTCATAAGTTTACATACCCTGGCAGAATTTATGATTTCTTGGCCATTTTTCAGAGAATATGAATGATAACACAAAAACTTTTCTTTCACTCATGGTTATTGTTTGACTGAAGCCATTTATTATCAATCAACTGTGTTTACTCTTTTTAAATAATAATGACAACAAAAACTACCCAAATGACCCTGATCAAAAGTTTACATACCCCAGTTCTTAATACCTTGTATTGCCCCCTATAGCATTAATGACAGCTTGAAGTCTTTTGTGGTATTTGTGGATGAGGCTCTTTATCTTCTCAGATGGTAAACCTGCCCATTCTTCCTGGCAAAAAGCCTCCAGTTCCTGTAAATTTGTGGGCTGTCTTGCATGAACTGTACGTTTGAGATCTCCCCAGAGTGGTTCAATGATATTGAGGTCAGAAGACTGAGATGGCCACTCCAGAACCTTCACTTTATTCTGCTGTAGGCAATGGCAAGTTGGCCTTGTGTTTAGGATCATTGTCATGTTGGAGTGTCCAAGTACGTCCCATGCGCAGCTTCTGGGCTGATGAATGCACATTTTCCTCCAGTATTTTTTGATAACATTCTGCATTCATCTTGCCATCAATTCTGACCAAATTTCCTGTGCCTTTATAGCTCACACATCCCCAAAACATAAGTGATCCACTTACGTGTTTTACAGTAGGAATGGTGTACCTCTCCAAATGTAGCGTTTATGGTTGTGGCCAAAAAGCTCAATTTTGGTCTCATCACTCCAAATGACTTGGTGCCAGAAGGTTTGAGACTTGTCTCTGTGCTGTTTGGCGTATTGTAAGCGGGATACTTTGTGGCATTTGCGTAGTAATTGCTTTCTTCTGGCGACTTGACCATGCAGCCCATCTTTCTTCAAGTGCCTCCTTATTGTGCATCTTGAAACAGCCACACCACATTTTTTTAGAGAGTCCTGTATTTCACCTGAAGTTATTAGTGGGTTTTTCTTTTCATCCTGAACAATTTTCCTGGCAGTTGTGACTGAAATTTTAGTTGGTCTACCTGACCGTGGTTTGGTTTCAACAGAACCCCAAATTTTCCACTTCTTGATTAGAGTTTGAACACTGCTGATTGACATTCTCAATTCCTTGGATATCTTTGTATATCCCTTTCCTGTTTTATACAGTTAAACTACCTTTTCCCGCAGATCCTTTGGCAATTCTTTTGCTTTCCCCATGACTCAGAATCCAGAAACGTCAGTGCAGCACTGGATAAAAGATACAAGGGTCTGTCAGGAGTCCAGAAACTCATTGACCTTTTATACACACACACTAATTACAAGCAAACAGATCACAGGTGAGGATGGTTACCTTTAATAGCCATTAAAACCCATTTATTTTAAATCACCAGGGTATGTAAACTTTTGATCAGGGTCATTTGGGTAGTATCTGTTGTCATTATGATTTAAAAAGAGTAAACACAGTTGATTGCTAATAAATGGCTTCAGCCAAACACTAACCATGAGTGAAAGAAAAGTTTTTTTGTTATCATTCATATTCTCTTAAAAATGGCCAAGAAATCATAAATTCTGCCAGGGTATGTAAACTTATGAGCACAACTGTATAAAGTGCATAATGTATGAGTATAGGCTGTATCTAGTATATAGAGCATCAGATAAGCTAATTCACCACATGCACACATATGTAAATATCCTATATAATTAATGGCTCAGGTATCTGTGGCTACTATAAAAAGAGACTTATAATGGCTGAAGTAAATATGTTGAATGTCTAAACATCATGATATGTGGTTATGTGCAAATGATTATTACACGTTCTATGGTCAGTTTATTATAACATACAAATGCCGAAAGAAACTGTGTTAGATAAACACCTTAACATGTCAGATCAAATAGAACAAGAAATGGCACATATTGAGGGTAAGTATACCACACCTCATTGAAGTACAAACAGGTCTTCTTTCTGAAATATACAGCTACCATCTTCCTGGTATGACATTAACAATCCACAATAAAAGCACAAGTACATTAAAATCCTGCAAGCAGAAAGCCACAAACTACACAGGTTATAGTTACAAAGAATAAACAACAAATATCAAATCAACTTTCAAACTTTAATGTAAATCTGGTATCCAACAACAAGCATGAGAAAAAACAACATTGTAAGTGTCTCAGCAAAGGGAAATAATGTTGCAGATAAATTGTTTCTTCAAACATTGTGGAAATGAACATCTGGGCCCCTATTTAACAAAGGTCTGTCGGACCTGATCAGGTCCGACAGATCTCGCTGAATGCGGAGAGCAATACGCTCTCCGTATTAAGCATTGCACCAGCAGCTCTTGTGAGCTGCTGGAGCAACGCCGCCACCTGTAGATTCAGGGGGTGTCAATAAACCCGATCGTACTCAGAGCTTGATAAATGGGCCCCCTAGGCTAAATTAATTAGTTTTGCATCTCATTGTGATTTTCAGCTCAGTTTCTCAACTTTTAAAAAAAGCAGCCATAATGGCTGCCGGCCGTAATCATCACCTCAATATAGGTGATTGATATATTTGTGCAATGTTAATAATAAGTGACTTGAGAAATTAACCTCTTGTGATATTCCACAACCATAGTGATATGTGTTATTGAATAATAAAGTCATCTAAACATGGGCATTATGGGTATAGTGGACATGTGTCAGATGGCTTATTTATATTGATAATAAATGTTTGCATTCAGTAGTTTCGTTCACTGCTGAATTTTCTATTATAGAAAATATGGGAAGCATAAATTACAGCGAGTTTGTGCAAATGAATTTGCGGTAATTTTGAAAGCGCTCCACTTGTAATATGGATTTGAGGTTAAAAAATACCACAACCTGGCGGATCGCGTTAACACTCCTATCGCTATCGATAGCGCTCCACTTGTAATCTAGCCCCATATATTTTTTAATCTTATTTGATTGGGTAGAAAGAGTTTTTCAGTTTTGCTTAGATTTGGCCTACAATCAAGTAGGAGGCTATTTTCAGCTCTGCAGGAAGCTAATATCTTGCAGAAGAAAGTGTCTGCAACCTCTACAGTCTACAATTCAAAGAGATCACACACTGTTCATTGTGAAAGTGCAAAGTTGTTAGATTTGTTCAAATGAAACAATGGAGCCGCTTCAATCTCACTAAAAGTTTAAATCCTTACTGTCAATAGGGTTTAACTGTGCAGGAAAATGGCATACATTTTTTTTTAAAAATTGAATCTAACATTTGAATTTTTTTTTTTTTAAGGAATATCACAAACTTCACAACTTTGCATGATTTTTGTTAATGACTGAAGATTGTGACGCAAGTAACTTCAGAAGTAAAATAGTTTTTTTTTAAATCATGCATTTTTGGTCTTTTTGAATAAAAAAAAAAAACTTGTACCATGGATCTATAATGCCAACAAACAACATACAGCTCCAACAAATAAGATACTTGCTAACAAGTTGAAAAGGCAAGTTTGGCATTTTATCTAGTACCTTCAGCTGTCAAATATGGTAAGTAAAAAAAGGCCTGTTGTGTAAATGTGTTGAGAAGTATTTTTTTTTTTATTGAGGTAAAATATCACATAGTAAATATGGCCCCCATAACATTCAGAAGGAGCAAAATAGATACAACATAAAGGCAAAATAAACCAATTGAAAGAAAATCTCAAGTAATACAGTAATTGACATAAAACAGGGCCGGTTTGGGCCGCCGGGATACTTGGAAAAATCCCGGTGGGCCGGCAGCTGCCAGCTGCACATAGTGTGTGTGGAGAGGAGCAAGCAGCACCGCAGAACAGTGTGAGGGAGCACAGTGGCCTTTACTTTGTCCCAAAAATTATAGTAAGAACCTCCCCGAGTCCCCACTATGTGCTGCCCCACTATGTACTGAGGTGACATCACGCTATCCTGTTACTTGTGCGTGCCCCCACCTCACATGATCAGCTCTCCTCTCCACGAACCAGAGACGCAACCACCCCTGCGATGGCATGACGTCATCCGCTCTGCCTGTCACCCAGCAAACAGCTGCCGCTGCATGTTAGCCCTCGCTGTCCCGCCGCCTGATGGGTCCATGCAGGATAACTTACTTAGCAAGTTAGCAAGTGATTGTGAATGAGAGGCCGCTGCACAAGCAGATGATTATCGGGGCGTGCAGTAGGGATCCACAGGCGCAGTAAAGCCACATGTGCCTAGTAGTTTATGTTTTAATCCGTTGGTTGCTAAAGCGGTAGCAGCCCTCTCTGGCAGCCAAGGAGTTAATTGGATACCGTGTTATGCTGGTGGGTCTGCAAACCGAACGGGTAGTGAGCGGCTGTATGTACATAATTTATTAAATATCTTGTGTATTGTGCAATGTATGTAGTCTTCTTAACCTATGGTAACCGTATTGGTACATACAGGTTGTTCTATAGTGGCCTGTTACTGATCAAATGGGCTGAGGGCTCCCGGCTCAAGCTTGCATGCAGTGTATGTATAATATATAAATAAGTGTTATGTGTGTGTAATATATACTGTATATATATATATATATATATATATATATATATATATATATATATATATATATATATATATATATATATATATTATGACATTGTAGTGATCAACTAATTTAATCATTGGTGAAATCTGAGCCAGAGGGGGCGGGGCTGAGCCGGGGCGGCGGGGCTGAGCTGAAGGGGCGGGGCAGGGCCGGGCCATACAAATTTCCAGGGCCGGTCTGATTTCCCAGTCCGGCCCTGACATAAAGAAAATAATTACCTAATTTTTGCAGTATAGTATGTAATTAAGCTTATCCCCAACTTTCTTATATCAAATACGTGCTATCTGGATATACCTAAATGTAAAAAGCAGCCTCTCTTGGGCTGTTTAGTAAAATAACTTCACTAGTAGAGGTGGATTTCGGGGGGAAGATGGTACTTACAGGGCCTATCTTGGGCTGTTTAGTAAAATAACTTCACTAATAAAGGGGGATTTCGGGGGGAAGATGGTAATTACAGGGCCTCTCTTGGACCCTGAAAATATATTAAATACACATGCAAAACTATATCTTATATACTGGAATGGAGTTAGTACTTAGACGATAAAACCCTCAAAAATATATAACTGTAAGTTATATCACAGAAATCTGTTAATAATTAAAATGTAATTAAAGAAACACTGAACCCAAATGTTTTCTTTCGTGATTCAGATAGAGCATGACATTTTAAGCAAATTTCTAATTTACTCTTATTATCACATTTTCTTCATTCTCTAACGGCTAGATTTGGAGTTTGGCGGTAAAAGGGCTGTTAACGCTCCGCAGGTTTTTTTCTGGCCGCACCATAAATTTAACTCTGGTATCGAGAGTTCAAACAAATGCTGCGTTAGGCTCCAAAAAAGGAGCGTAGAGCATTTTTACCGCAAATGCAACTCTCGATACCAGAGTTGCTTACGGACGCGGCCGGCATCAAAAACGTGCTCGTGCACGATTCTCCCATAGGAAACAATGGGGCTGTTTGAGCTGAAAAAAAACCTAACACCTGCAAAAAAGCAGCGTTCAGCTCCTAACGCAGCCCCATTGTTTCCTATGGGGAAACACTTCCTACGTCTGCACCTAACACCCTAACATGTACCCCGAGTCTAAACACCCCTAACCTTACACTTATTAACTCCTAATCTGCCGCCCCCGCTATCGCTGACCCCTGCATTACACTTTTAACCCCTAATCTGCCGCTCCGTAAACCGCCGCCACCTACGTTATCCCTATGTACCCCTAATCTGCTGCCCTAACATCGCCGACCCCTATGTTATATTTATTAACCCCTAATCTGCCCCCCACAACGTCGCCGACACCTGCCTACACTTATTAACCCCTAATCTGCCGAGCGGACCTGAGCGCTACTATAATAAAGTTATTAACCCCTAATCCGCCTCACTAACCCTATCATAAATAGTATTAACCCCTAATCTGCCCTCCCTAACATCGCCGACACCTACCTTCAATTATTAACCCCTAATCTGCCGACCGGAGCTCACCGCTATTCTAATAAATGTATTAACCCCTAAAGCTAAGTCTAACCCTAACACTAACACCCCCCTAAGTTAAATATAATTTTTATCTAACGAAATAAATTAACTCTTATTAAATAAATAATTCCTATTTAAAGCTAAATACTTACCTGTAAAATAAATCCTAATATAGCTACAATATAATTTATAATTATATTATAGCTATTTTAGGATTAATATTTATTTTACAGGCAACTTTGTAATTATTTTAACCAGGTACAATAGCTATTAAATAGTTAAGAACTATTTAATAGTTACCTAGTTAAAATAATAACAAATTTACCTGTAAAATAAATCCTAACCTAAGATATAATTAAACCTAACACTACCCTATCAATAAAATAATTAAATAAACTACCTACAATTACCTACAATTAACCTAACACTACACTATCAATAAATTAATTAAACACAATTGCTACAAATAAATACAATTAAATAAACTATCTAAAGTACAAAAAATAAAAAAGAACTAAGTTACAGAAAATAATAAAATATTTACAAAGATAAGAAAAATATTACAACAATTTTAAACTAATTACACCTACTCTAAGCCCCCTAATAAAATAACAAAGCCCCCCAAAATAAAAAATTCCCTACCCTATTCTAAAATACAAATATTACAAGCTCTTTTACCTTACCAGCCCTGAACAGGGCCCTTTGCGGGGCATGCCCCAAGAATTTCAGCTCTTTTGCCTGTAAAAAAAAACATACAATACCCCCCCCCAACATTACAACCCACCACCCACATACCCCTAATCTAACCCAAACCCCCCTTAAATAAACCTAACACTACCCCCCTGATGATCTTCCTACCTTGTCTTCACCATGCCAGGTTCACCGATCCGTCCTGGCTCCAAGATCTTCATCCAACCCAAGCGGGGGCTAGACATCCACTGAAGAAGTCCAGAAGAGGGTCCAAAGTCTTCCTCCTATCCGGCAAGAAGAGGACATCCGGACCGGCAAACATCTTCTCCAAGCGGCATCTTCTATCTTCTTCCATCCGATGACGACCGGCTCCATCTTGAAGACCTCCAGCGCGGATCCATCCTCTTCTTCCGACGACTAGACGACGAATGACGGTTCCTTTAAGGGACGTCATCCAAGATGGCGTCCCTCGAATTCCGATTGGCTGATAGGATTCTATCAGCCAATCGGAATTAAGGTAGGAATTTTCTGATTGGCTGATGGAATCAGCCAATCAGAATCAAGTTCAATCCGATTGGCTGATCCAATCAGCCAATCAGATTGAGCTCGCATTCTATTGGCTGATCGGAACAGCCAATAGAATGCGAGCTCAATCTGATTGGCTGATTGGATCAGCCAATCGGATTGAACTTGATTCTGATTGGCTGATTCCATCAGCCAATCAGAAAATTCCTACCTTAATTCCGATTGGCTGATAGAATCCTATCAGCCAATCGGAATTCGAGGGACGCCATCTTGGATGACGTCCCTTAAAGGAACCGTCATTCGTCGTCTAGTCGTCGGAAGAAGAGGATGGATCCGCGCTGGAGGTTTTCAAGATGGAGCCGGTCGTCATCGGATGGAAGAAGATAGAAGATGCCGCTTGGAGAAGATGTTTGCCGGTCCGGATGTCCTCTTCTTGCCGGATAGGAGGAAGACTTTGGACCCTCTTCTGGACTTCTTCAGTGGATGTCTAGCCCCCGCTTGGGTTGGATGAAGATCTTGGAGCCAGGACGGATCGGTGAACCTGGCATGGTGAAGACAAGGTAGGAAGATCATCAGGGGGGTAGTGTTAGGTTTATTTAAGGGGGGTTTGGGTTAGATTAGGGGTATGTGGGTGGTGGGTTGTAATGTTGGGGGGGGGTATTGTATGTTTTTTTTTACAGGCAAAAGAGCTGAAATTCTTGGGGCATGCCCCGCAAAGGGCCCTGTTCAGGGCTGGTAAGGTAAAAGAGCTTGTAATATTTGTATTTTAGAATAGGGTAGGGAATTTTTTATTTTGGGGGGCTTTGTTATTTTATTAGGGGGCTTAGAGTAGGTGTAATTAGTTTAAAATTGTTGTAATATTTTTCTTATCTTTGTAAATATTTTATTATTTTCTGTAACTTAGTTCTTTTTTATTTTTTGTACTTTAGATAGTTTATTTAATTGTATTTATTTGTAGCAATTGTGTTTAATTAATTTATTGATAGTGTAGTGTTAGGTTAATTGTAGGTAATTGTAGGTAGTTTATTTAATTATTTTATTGATAGGGTAGTGTTAGGTTTAATTATATCTTAGGTTAGGATTTATTTTACAGGTAAATTTGTTATTATTTTAACTAGGTAACTATTAAATAGTTCTTAACTATTTAATAGCTATTGTACCTGGTTAAAATAATTACAAAGTTGCCTGTAAAATAAATATTAATCCTAAAATAGCTATAATATAATTATAAATTATATTGTAGCTATATTAGGATTTATTTTACAGGTAAGTATTTAGCTTTAAATAGGAATTATTTATTTAATAAGAGTTAATTTATTTCGTTAGATAAAAATTATATTTAACTTAGGGGGGTGTTAGTGTTAGGGTTAGACTTAGCTTTAGGGGTTAATACATTTATTAGAATAGCGGTGAGCTCCGGTCGGCAGATTAGGGGTTAATAATTGAAGGTAGGTGTCGGCGATGTTAGGGAGGGCAGATTAGGGGTTAATACTATTTATGATAGGGTTAGTGAGGCGGATTAGGGGTTAATAACTTTATTATAGTAGCGCTCAGGTCCGCTCGGCAGATTAGGGGTTAATAAGTGTAGGTAGGTGTCGGCGACGTTGTGGGGGGCAGATTAGGGGTTAATAAATATAACATAGGGGTCGGCGATGTTAGGGGTAGCAGATTAGGGGTACATAGGGATAACGTAGGTGGCGGCGATTTGCGGTCGGAAGATTAGGGGTTAATTATTTTAAGTAGCTTGCGGCGACGTTGTGGGGGGCAAGTTAGGGGTTAATAGATATAATACAGGGGTCGGCGGTGTTAGGGGCAGCAGATTAGGGGTACATAAGTATAACGTAGGTGGCGGTCGGCAGATTAGGGGTTAAAATTTTTAATCGAGTGGCGGCGATGTGGGGGGACCTCGGTTTAGGGGTACATAGGTAGTTTATGGGTGTTAGTGTACTTTAGGGTACAGTAGTTAAGAGCTTTATAAACCGGCGTTAGCCAGAAAGCTCTTAACTCCTGCTATTTTCAGGCGGCTGGAATCTTGTCGTTAGAGCTCTAACGCTCACTGCAGAAACGACTCTAAATACCAGCGTTAGAAAGATCCCATTGAAAAGATAGGCTACGCAAATGGCGTAGGGGGATCTGCGGTATGGAAAAGTCGCGGCTGTAAAGTGAGCCTTAGACCCTTTAATCACTGACTCCAAATACCAGCGGGCGCCCAAAACCAGCGTTAGGAGCCTCTAACGCTGGTTTTGACGGCTACCGCCGAACTCTAAATCTAGCCGTTAGTGTCTTTATTTGAAAAGCAATAATGTAAGTTAAGATGCCGGCCCATTTTTGGTGAACAACCTGGTTTTTTTTGCTGATTGGTGGATAAATTCATCCACCAATAAAAAAAGTGCTGTCTAGAGTCATTAACCAAAAAACTTAGATGCCTTCTTTTTCAAATAAAGATAGCAAGATGCTGAAGAAAAATTGATAATAGGAGTAAATTAGAAAGTTGCTTAAAATTGCATGCTCTATCTGAATCACAAAATAATTTTTTTGGGCTCAGTGTCCCTTTAAGCTATCATTGGAGTGGGGATTATACCTTAAGTATGTAAAGATAATTTCCAAATTACGCTAGTAGCATCAGACCATTGCTCTATAATATATAAACCATATAATAAAACACAGTAGACAGTGGTAGTAACTATTGTGTAAGCTCTTAGAAGAAAAACTCATAGCAATGGCAAAGATGGAAAACGTAAAATAAATCTTTCCATATGGTCTATGAGCTAGATATTGTGTAGGAGAAAATATAATTATCATGGCTATCAGTGTAATGTTTATCTGTGTAATGTCCCTGTGAGATCATACGGTGGGTGACTCAACTAAGTTCCTAGGTACGTGACGTAGTGACGTCTATCTTAAAAATAATAAGGAGCCAGAGTCTTATCAAATTAGAACAGTAATATGTCCTCTATACCAGTGTTTTTCAACCAGTGTGCCGTGGCACACTAGTGTGCCGTGAGAGATCCTCAGGTGTGCCACGGCAGACTGACAACAGTGTGACATATTTTTTAAACTTTGCTTGTTTTTTACTCCCAGTGCAGGGGTAGTTTGTAGGAGGCATGGCATAACAGCACAATACATACAGTATGTGTGTATTTGTGTGTATGTGTATATATATATATGCTGTATTAGGCTACAATGTGTGATTTTTTTAAAATTTTGGGATGGTGGTGTGCCACAGGATTTTTTAATGTAAAAAAGTGTGCCACGGCAAAAAAAAGGTTAAAAATCACTGCTCTATACTGTACAAAGGCTAAATGTATCTTGCCACCTCGGCCGCCGATGGCCTTGAATCTACCTCAAGTGATTATCTACTATTGAGCTAGAAGTATATAGTGTTGCACATTTAAATAGACTCTGGACCTCCCCATGTAAAATTGTTAAAATTCCGTTTTTAGTGATGAAGATTGCCTGTTATCGTATAATGTAAGCTTAGGAGCCAGCCCATTTTGGTTCAGCAAGCGCTACCCAGGTGCTGCTCCTTAGCTAACATTCCTGCATTTTCAAATAACCATATCAAGAGAACAAAGAAAATTGATAATAGAAATAAATTAGAAAGTTGCTTAACCCCTTAATGACCACAGCACTTTTCCATTTTCTGTCCGTTTGGGACCAAGGCTATTTTTACATTTTTGCGGTGTTTGTGTTTAGCTGTAATTTCCCTCTTACTCATTTACTGTACCCACACATATTATATACCGTTTTTCTCGCCATTAAATTAACTTTCTAAAAATACCATTATTTTCATCATATCTTATAATTTACTATAAAAAATTTTTATAAAATATGAGGAAAAAATGGAAAAAAACACTTTTTTTAACTTTGACCCCCAAAATCTGTTACACATCTACAACCACCAAAAAGAAAACATGCTAAATAGTTTCTAAATTTGTCCTGAGTTTAGAAATACCCAATGTTTACATGCTGTTTGCTTTTTTTGAAAGCTATAGGGCCATAAATACAAGTAGCATTTTGCTATTTCCAAACTACTTTTTTTCAAAATTAGCGCTAGTTACATTGGAACACTAATATCTTTCAGGAATCCCTGAATATCAATGGACATGTATATATATTTTTTTTAGAAGACATCCCAAAGTATTGATCTAGGCCAATTTTGGTATATTTCATGCCACCATTTCACCGCCAAATGCGATCAAATACAAAAAATCATTCACTTTTTCACAAATTTTTTCACAAACTTTCGGTTTCTCACTGAAATTATTTACAAACAGCTTGTGCAATTATGGCACAAATGGTTGTAAATGCTTCTCTGGGATCCCCTTTGTTCAGAAATAGCAGACATATATGGCTTTGGCATTGCTTTTTGGTAATTAGAAGGCCGCTAAATGCCGCTGCGCACCACACGTGTATTATGCCCAGCAGTGCAGGGGTTAATTAGGGAGCTTGTAGGGAGCTTGTATGGTTAATTTTAGCTTTAGTGTAGTGTAGTAGACAACCCAAAGTATTGATCTAGGCCCATTTTGGTATATTTCATGCCACCATTTCACCGCCAAATGCGATCAAATAAAAAAAAAACGTTAAATTCTTCACAATTTTAGGTTTCTCACTGAAATCATTTACAAACAGCTTGTGCAATTATGGCACAAATGGTTGTAAATGCTTCTCTGGGATCCCCTTTGTTCAGAAATAGCAGATATATATGACTTTGGCGTTGCTTTCTGGTAATTAGAAGGCCGCAAAATGCTGCTGCGCATCACACGTGTATTATGGCTAGCAGTGAAGGGGTTAATTAGGAAGTTTGTAGGGAGCTTGCAGGGTTAATTTTAGCTTTAGTGTAGAGATCAGCCTCCCACCTGACACATCAGACCCCCTGATCCCTCCCAAACAGCTCCCTTCCCTCCCCCACCCCACAATTGTCCCCGCCATCTTAAGTACTGGCAGAAAGTCTGCCAGTACTAAAATAAAAGCTTTTTGGGGGGTTTAGTTTTTTTTTTTAAAAAAAAAAAAATAATTATTCTGCTGTGTAGGACCCCCCCTTAGCCTCCAACCTCCCTGATCCCCCCCAAAACAGCTCTGTAACCCTTCCCTATCTGCCTTATTGGGGGCCATCTTGGGCACAAAAAAGGGCTTTTTTTTTTTTTTCTTAGTGTTTTTTTTTTCTGTAGTGTAGCTTCCCCAAACACCCCCCACCCCCCACCACAAACCCCCACCACCTCATTGATCGTATTTTTTTTTTTAACTTTTTTTAACTGATTGCCTTTTTCTGTAGTGTAGCGGTTCCCACCCGTTCCCTCCCCGTGCACGCGCCAGCCCCCGCCCTCCCGTGCACGTGCGCGCGTCCGTGCGCGCCCCCGGGCATCCCCGCCCACGATCCCGCCCCCCTCCACATCTCCAGGGCCATCGATGGCCGCCACCCGCCTCCCGGTACTGCTCCCACCCACCAACGAAGGTAGCCACCGATCTCCGGTGCAGAGAGGGCCACAGAGTGGCTCTCTCTGTATCGGATGTCTTCAAAAGGTTATTGCAGGATGCCTCCATATCGAGGCATCACTGCAATAACCGGAAAGCAGCTGGAAGCAAACAGGATCGCTTCCAGCTGCTTTCCACACCGAGGACGTGCAGGGTACGTTCTCAGGCATTAACTGCCTTTTTTTTGAGGACGTACCCTGCACGTCCTCGGTCGTTAAGGGGTTAAAATTGCATGCTCTATCTGAATCATTAAAGAGAAAAATTGGGATTCATATCCCTTTAAACAGGACTGACCCATGTTAAAGGGACATGAAATCATAACATTTTCTTTCATGAACATATCAAACAATCCCAAAAGTTGTAAATTTAAAATTTTAAATAAAAACTTACCCCAAGATTCATGAGCACATTTTAGTAATTGTTCTAATATTATATATTGCTAATGGATATTATTTGACATGAAATAATTTTCAGATACTAATTTATGTGATTAACTGTATAACTAATATAAATCTATAAACACTGCTGCATCACTACTTAAGATTGTAGGCTCACTTGACCGAGTCTACGCCCCAAGGTCTCCAAAGCAAAAGTTGCAGGGTCATAGGTCTTAAATGTCTAATACCCTTAATATAGGCCCTTCTAATGATCTGGAACCTAAATCTGATGTAACAAGAGGTGCCTAGATTTGCCAGCCCCCACAGTACCAAGATGACCAAGTCTGTATAAAACAGGCTCTTAAACATCTGCAAGAGATCTTACATGGGGATTCTAACAGAGACCACAATATAAGTATTAGAATAATGAGTAACACAGACCTGTTACTTGAAACCACTTTCAATCAGCATGGTAATCAAGTTGGTCAGTGCATTAAGCTGTAAAAGGAAAATTAAACACTAAACAGATTTCATGCACCTCCCTCTAATTATGGGTGCCGTCATTTTGGAATTTAGGTTTCACTGCAGGTATCTAAAGAAGAATTGATTGCAACCCTAATTCTTGGGGACATCAACATTCCAATTGACAACCCATCTGCCCCTGCTGCCTCTAAACTTCTTTCACTCACATCCTCCTTTTGGTCTCTCACAATCCACCCTATTCCCTACTCACCGTGATGGACACTCCATCGACCTGGTATTTTCCTACCTCTGCTCTATATCTGACCTTACCTGTCACCCTTTTTCCAATTTCAGACCATCACCTGGTCACCTATAATATAAATGCAACAGCTAACCCCACTTCTCCATCCCACCCCCGCACCTGTAGAAATCTACATGCTGCGGATTTGCTCCAATTTTAAAAAATTATTCAAGATCTCCTCCCTCACACTTCCACTATAACCTGCCCTGATCTTGCTACTGACCACTATAACAAAACTCTCTCCTCTGCACTAGACACACTTGCTCCTCACTGACTGCACAAAACATCACACCATCAGTTACAGCCCTGACACTCTCAGCAAACACGCTATTTGCAAAAATGCTCCAGTACTGCTGAGCGTGTCTGAAGGAAAACTCACTCTGAGCCTGATTTCATACACTATAAGTATATTCTTCATTCATACACTTCTGCCCTTCACTTAGCCAAGCAAACCTACTTCTCCTCTCTCATATCTACTCTTTCCTCAAACCCTAAACGACTCTTCTCCACCTTTAACTCTCTCCTCTACCCACCTGCTCCACCACCCCCGTCTGTCTTTAGCGCTCAAGACCTGGCAGACTACTTTTTAAACAAAACACGTACTATCTGAAGCAACATCCCATTACCAACCTGCAATATTCCAACAACAGGCCCAGTTACTCCCTCTGCCAACCTCTGCATCTTCCATCCAGCCACTAAGAATTAAGTTTCTTTGTTACTATCTTCCTCACGCCAAACTACCTGCCCGCTCGACCCTATCCCTTCCCATTTAATACCCTCCCTGTCTTCCACCCTCACTCCTACTCTTACTCACATCTTCAACCTATCTCTCTTTACCGGTCATTCCCATCTTCTTTCAAACACGCAAACGTCACTCCCATACTCAAAAAACCCTCCCTCTACCCTAATTCTCCTGAAAGCTACTGCCCCATATCACTGCTTCAACTAACATCAAAACTCCTTGAAAAACTAGTTTACAATCACCTAACTCACTTCCTGTCCACCAACTCCTTGCTTGACCCCCTGCAATCTGGATTCTGCCCCAAACACTCAACTGAGACTGCCCTTACCAAGGTTACTAACAATCTTCCCTCTGCTAAAAGTTTTGGCTACTACTCTATTCTCATCTTACTTGACTTCTCTGCTGCCTTCGACACAGTTGACCACCCTCTCCTACTACAGACCCTTAGCTCTTTGGGCCTCTATGACACTGCTCTTTCTTAGATTTTTAGACACTCCTATCTTTCTCACAGGTCTTTCTCTGTGTCATTTGCTGGCGACTCTTCCTCTCTAATGCCTCTGTCTGTTGGAGTACCTCAAGGATCTGTTCTGGGTCCTCTACTCTTCTCCATTTATACTTCTTCACTGGGTAAACCTATCTCACAGTTATGGCTTCAAATATCACCTCTATGCTGATGACACTCAGATCTACCTCTACACCACTGCTCTCTCTCCCTCTGTCCTTTCTCATATCAACAACTGCTTATCTGGTATCTCTTCCTGGATGGCCTCTCACCACTTAAATATTAACATGTCCAAGACTGAGCTCCTTCTAATGCCCCCCTCAAGCTCTATGCCGACTTCTGACTTCTCTATCCCTGTCGACGGCATCACTATTTCCCCATCGCCCCAAGTCCACTGCCTCGGAGTTACACTTGACTTAAATCTATCCTTCAGTATTAATTTGATATGAAGCGCTGAACTTTCCCAATCAATCCACTCTCTGTTTACTACCTCCTTCCTAGGTAGCTATATATTAAAGAATAAACAGAACTAAATAGAGAGGGCGCTATAAGCTATTAGGTTTGAAAAATGATTATTCCTCAATACGTTTATATATGTTCTATTCCAGATCTAACACATGATAAATGATTAGGCAATAAAAAATCACAATCCTTTAATAACAAATCCTACATACAAAGACACATATGCCTTAATTCCACCAATGGCAATTCATTGACAATAAAATGATTAATAATCTTTTACAGATGAGGTTTTTAATAAGACACTTTTAAAACCACAAAATATCCAAATTCATTCAAAATTCATTCAAAAATCATATTCATTCTTGAATTAATTACTGTTAAACAAACTCCACTCTGATTTAATTAAAAAATGGACTGGCGCTATTGATCAAGCCCCCTTGGGCCGGCAATTAATTCAAGAATCAGACGGACTTGAATACTGATATATGTATATTTTTTATTATATCTTTTTTTATATCTTTATTATATTTTTGAGTCATTTGCCCCTTTTTGAATGAATTTTTGAATGAATGAATGAATATGATTTTTGAATGAATTTTGAATGAATTTGGATATTTTGACGTTTTAAAAGTGTCTTATTGAAAACCTCAAGTTTGAAGGATCCGTAAAAGATTATTAATCATTTTGTTGTCAATGAATTGCCATTGGTGGAATTAAGACATGAGTTTTTGTATGTAGGATTTGTTATTAAAGGATTGTGATTTTTTATTGCCTAATCATTTATCATGTGTTAGATCTGGAATAGAACATATATAAACGTATTGAGGAATAATCATTTTTCAAATCTAATAGCTTATAGCACCCTCTCTATTTAAATATACCATTCGTCCCTCACATCCAATCGCTTTCTACATCCTGCCGCAACCACCTATGCAATATTTCCAAGATTCGCCCTTTTCTGAGCGCTAACACCACAAAGCAAATAATCCAATCCCTTGTTATTTCCCGACTTGACTACTGCAATAACCTACTTACTGGCCTTCCTCTTTCCCGCCTCTCCCCACTTCAATCCATCCTAAATGCCTCTGCCAGGCTAATCCACATTTCCCGTCACTCTGTATCTGCTGCACCTCCCTGCAAGTCCCTTCATTGGCTCCCCATTCACAGCAGAATTAAATTCAAAATTCTCACCCATACATACAAAGCTCTCACCAACGCCGCTCCCCACTACCTATCCTCTCTAATACACAAGTATACTCTAGCCCGCCCACTAAGATCCAACAATGACCTGCTCTTTGCATCTTCAAATATCACCTCTTCCCATGCTAGACTGCAGGAATTCTGTCATGCAGCACCTATCCTCTGGAACTCTCTCCCTCGTGCTGTCAGGCTTTGCCCTAATCTTTCTTCCTTTAAATGCTCCCTGAAGACTTTTTTGTTCAGAGAAGCCTACCACCCAAATCAATAATAAATTAATTTCTCTTCCCTAATCTAACTCTGCATTAAAATCTTTCTCAATCTTGCAGTCCTTACCTCTTGTTTCTCAACCTCCTACCCTTCTAGATTGTAAGTTCCCACGGGAATAGGACCCTCAATTCCTCGTATATGTGTTTGTAAATTTTGTCCTGTCTCTTACAAGTTTTATATCATTGTTTTATTTAAATTAATTGTACCATTGGACAGCGCTGCGGAATATGTTGGCGCTTCATAAATAAAGTATAATAATAATAATTATATGAAACCAGTCAGCATTGGAATGCAGTGAAATCTAGATTTCAACATGGTGACAGCCATGACTAGAGGGAGGTAGGAAATAACCTCAAAACCATTCTTATAAATTGTATTTAGTGTTTGTCACTTTAAAAAGCTTCTGGTCTGTTGACAAGTATGTCAGACCCTGGTAATCATTTTTGCTATTTACTTTAATAATCCTTTTATACAAGGAATCCACTTTAAAACATATCAATGATTAAAGGACCACTCAATGCATAGTTAACAAGTGCATAACAAAAAGACAATGCAATAACACCTACTCTGAATTTCAAATAAGCAGTAGATTTTTTTTTCTGACAAATGTATTTTTCTCCTATTTTGTTGGCACCCTGTGTCATGTGACAAACATCAGCCAATCACAGCTAGTATACGTTTACCCTGTGAGCTTGTGCACATGCTCAGTAGAATCTTGTTCCACATAAAGTGTGTATATTAAAAGATTGGGCAAAATTTTATAATGGAAGTAAATTGGAATGTGTCTTAAAATTGCATGCTCTTTCTGAATTATAAAAGTTTATTTTGACTTGAGTCTTCCTTTAAGGTTTTCCTTGAAAGATGTATATATGAAGCCATTTTTAAGACACTTTTATGCATTGTTATTTTTCCCCCCCCTTTTTTATGTGTTCTGATCTTGTTCCACTGTGGTTTTGTTTTCAAAGTAATTTGTTAATTCATGTTCCAGCTTCATTACGTAAGTTTAGTTAATGTTCATCAACTCAAGGATAACAGCTAATTAAATGAGCACTTCCAATTCTAAACATACAAACATTAGCAGCAGGTTAATTGTTTGCATTGATAATTGTGCCAACTGCAATCTAGGCTTTTTATTTTTATTTTCTTCCTCTCATTTCTTCCCAAGGTCAATAATCTGGCTTAATCTTGGATCAGTTATATACATCCCATTCTAATAGTATAAAGGGATTAAAAACTAGAGATCTAATATATATATTAAAGGGACATAAAAATACAAATAAAAAAATTATGATGATTCAGATAGAGCATACTGTTTTAAACCACTTTCTAATTTGCTGCAATGTTCTTCACATAGAATATGTTATATTTATTCATAAATACAAATTTCTAGATATATCGGATTTTTTGGGTAAAATATCTATCTATCTATCTATCTATCTATCTATCTATCTATCTATCTATCTATCTATCTATCTATCTATCTATATCTATATCTATATATATATATATATATATATATATATATATATATATATATATATATACTGTGTGTGTGTGTGTATATATATATATATATATATATATACACATACAGTCGTATGCAAAAGTTTAGGCACCCCTGACAATTTCTATGATTTTCATTTATACATAATTGGGTGTTTGGATCAGCAATTTCATTTTGATCTATCAAATAACTGAAGGACACATTAATATTTCAGTAGTGAAATGAGGTTTATTGGATTAACAGAAAATGTGCAATTTGCATCAAAACAAAATTAGACAGGTGCATAAATTTGGGCACCTCAACAGAAATATTGCATCAATATTTAGTAGAGCCTCCTTTAGCAGAAATAACAGCTTCTAGACGCTTCCTATAGGCTGTAATGAGTGTCTGGATTCTGGATGAAGGTATTTTGGACCATTCCTCCTTGCAAAACATCTCCAGTTCAGTTAGGTTTGATGATTGCCGAGCATGGACAGCCTGCTTCAAATCACCCCACAGATTTTCAATGATATTCAGGTCTGGGGACTGGGATAGCCATTCCAGAACATTGTACTTGTTCCTCTGCATAAATGTCAGAGTAGATTTTGAGCAGTGTTTTGGGTCATTGTCTTGTTGAAATGTCCAGCCCTGGCATAACTTCAACTGATTCCTTAACATTATTCTCAAGTATCTGCTGATATTGAGTGGAATCCATGTGACCCTCAACTTTAACAAGATTTCCAGTACTGGCACTGGCCACACAGCCCCACAGCATGATGGAACATCCACCAAATTTTACTGTGGGTAGCAAGTGTTTGTCTTGGAATGCTGTGTTCTTTTGCCACCATGCATAACACCTCTTGTTATGATCAAATAACTCAATCTTTGTTTCATCAGTCCACAGTACCTTCTTATACCTTAAGCGACTATGTTTGTGGCGTGCTTGCAGAAAAGGCTTCTTCCGCATCACTCTCCCATACAGCTTCTCCTTGTGCAAAGTGCACTGAATTGTTGAATGATGCACAGTAACACCATCTGCAGCAAGATGATGTTGTAGGTCTTTGGAGGTGGTCAGTTGGCTGTTTTTGACCGTTCTCACCATCCTTTGCCTTTGCCTCTCCGATATTTGACTTGGCCTGCCACTTCTGGCCTTAACAAGAACTGTGCCTGTGGTCTTCCATTTACTCACTATGTTCCTCACAGTGGACACTGACAGCTTAAATAACTGCAATAGCTTTTTGTAGCCTTCCCCTAAACCATAATGTTGAACAATCTTTGTTTTCAGGTCATTTGAGAGTTGTTTTGAGGCCCCCATGTTGCCAATCTTCAAAGGAGAGCAAAAGAGAACAATAACTTGCAATTGGCCACCTTAAATACCTTTTCTCATGATTGGATGCACCTGTCTATGAAGTTCAAGGCTTAATGGGCTCACCAAACCAATTGTGTGTTCCAATTAATCAGTGCTAGGTAGTTACAGGTATTCAAATCAACAAAATGACAAGGGTGCCCGAATTTATGAACCTATCTAATTTCGTTTTGATGCATATTGCACATTTTCTGTTATTCCAATAAACCTAATTTCACTACTGAAATATTACTGTGTCCTTCAGTTGTTTGAAAGATCAAAATGAAATTGCTGATCTAAACACCCAATTATTTATAAATGAAAATCATGGAAATTGTCAGGGGTGCTTAAACTTTTGCATACAACTGTATATATATATATATATATATATATATATATATATATATATATATATATATATATATATATATATATATATTTATATATATATATATATATATATAGATAGATAGATAGATAGATAGATAAGTAGATTGATTATATCTATTTATAAATACATACAACATGTTCTGCTTTTTGCAGAACATTGGAATGTGAAATATTTACAGTAAATACACAGTATTTATTAAGTATGAATATTGCATAAATATGCTTTTACATGTTTTCATCTACTTAACTTCAAAGGGCTCCAATCCACTTACAGTATATATACAGTATATGTGTGTGTCTATATATAGATTCAGTGGTAGGGGGTGCAGGTTCTTCTTTTCAAGTGAAAAAGGTTCCTCACAACCTTCTAGCAATAAAGCTTCATAATTCCACTAGGAGTAAAAAACCTTCCATGTACACAGAATTTGAGTATATAAGTGCAGTATACTCAAAAGTATAAAATTTTGGTGTCAGCGATGTCGAGAAAAAAACAACAGTCCTTCTAATTTTAAGCCTTTAACTTGCTCTTGAGAAAGATGCCTTGTGCGTTAAAATGCGTTGAGCTGTTTTTAAAATAAACATTGTTCTTATGATAGAAGGACTGTTATTTTTTCTCTACATCGCGGACACCAGAATGTTATACTTGTGAGTATACTGCACTTATATACTCGAATTCTGTGTACATACTGTACATCATGGAAGTTTTTTACTTCTAGTTGAATTGTGAAGCTTTATTGCTGGAAGGTTGTGAGCAACCTTTTTCACTTGAAACGAAAGAACCCCTGATCCTGCGCCCCCTACCACTAAATATATATCCTATTGACAGTCTTTTTGGGAGAGACTGAGAGAAGTCAGCGGTTTTACCTTGAAGGGAGTATTTGTTCTACCTTTCTTTGCAGTCTGTTTGTTATAACATCTCACAAACTGTCTGTTTTTTGTATATTGTATATGTCTATATATGTATACATATGTATTTATGTGTTTATATGTGTATATATGTCTGTAAATACACATATAAATAGATAGAAACATATGTACACACACACACATATATACAGTGTATATACATACAGTACATATACATATTTAGAAATGTGTATGTATTTATCTCTATGTTAAAGGGACATAATACTCATATGCTAAATCACTTGAAACTGATGCAGTATAACTGTAAAAAGCTGACAGGAAAATATCACCTGAGCATCTCTATGTAAAAAAGGAAGATATTTTACCTCACAATTTCCTTAGCTCACCAGAATAACTGCTGTGTAAAAAGTTATACTTCAGCTGCTGTCCAGCTGCAAGTAAAAAAAAAATGTAGAAATGAACAGCAGCCAATCAGCATCAACAGTGCTGAGGTTATCAACTCTTTTACTGTGATCTCATGAGATTTGACTTAACTCTCATGAGATTTCATAGTAAACTTCCTTAAACTGAATAGGGAAATAACATGAGTGTCCCGGGACAGGCATACTGATTTGCTGCTTAAAGTCCTTTGAAATGGAGTTTGAATACTTAGGACAGTTTGAGGTAAAATATCTTTCTTTTTTACATAGAGATGTTCAGGTGATATTTTCTAGTCAGCTTTTTACAGCTATGCTGCATCACTTTCAAGTGTTTCAACATTTGGGTATCATGGCCCTTTAAAGCCCTTTCCATGCCTTGTTTTTTCTAACACAGGAGTCTTCATATCTTTGAGCCCTTATAACGTTTTATAGTGTTATTATGAGTGTAAATGTACTTTTAAATGTATTTTTGATGTGTTTTGTGACACTTTTTGTTGTGCGTAACAGTGAACCAGAGCTCTGAAGTAGCAGTAATCATCCTAATGTAAATCAATATTAGGTTAACGCGTTCACATTCACTTTAAACTTGTAATACGAGCGCTCCTTCCGACACACGCAAATAGCCGCGATAAACCCGATATCACTTGCGCAAAACAGCGCACCACTAGTAATCTGGCCCTCAGTGCTGTTGTAAATCTCAGCTGGCCACACCAACTGTCTTTCATCATGGAATTCACAAGTAGACTACACTTTGCATAAAGCAAACTTCTTGTTAATAATTCATTTTCTTCTGTAGATGAACTTTTTTTTGTTTATATTTATGATGTGCTAGGAGTTTTACTCTCCAACATTTACTATCAGATTGTTATCCATGTAAATCAGATTAATTTTCATGCAAGTAAGAAAAAAAATTCTGCAACAGATAAAGCTTGTGTGATCAGCTATAAAATTTATTTTGCAGCTCAGATGAAGCCTTCAGCAAAGTCAATTTAAACTATCGAACAGAAAGCGGTCTTTCTTTACTTCATTTATGCTGCATCTGCGGTGGTGAGTATGTGACTTTATATAAAAAAAATACTACTTCTATTTTAAAAGGAATGACTAACAAATGAAGGAATTAAATGGTAGAATAAGCAGACCAATCTTTTTATTCAAATTAGTTGTGAAGAATGTTTTGTTCCTTCAAACTTTTCCATTCTAAATCAGTTCAGTACTTTGTATTCATTAGATCATCGTGTTTTTTTTTTAATTTCAATCAAAATATGTTTATTTTAATAGGAGTAATCTCGTGTCTCAACTGGTTGTGTGATTTTTCTTAACCTTTTGTTTGTTTCCTGATACATTTGCTTTATTTTGAGAGGTGCAGCATTCAACGGTCTCTCTCCACTAATGTAATAAAAGATAGAAAATATATGAAGTCACCGTTAAAGGTATAGGAAAGTCAAAATGATCTTGCATGATTCCAATAGAGCATGCAATGTTAAGACACTTTTAATTGCACTTCTATTTTCAAATGCAATTTGTTCTCTTTGTATTCATTTTTAAAAATAATATGCACATATACTACACTAGTGGAAGTTAGTTGGTGATTAGTGTCTGCACACATTTGTCTATTTGGTTGGCTGACTAGATATGATCAATTAGTTTAAATTTATAGGCTCTGTCTGAAATCTAAAAGAAAAAAATTGGGTTTCATGTCCCTTTAACCCCTTCGCTACCGGGAATTTCAGAGAAGAATGTGCCCAAAATACAGGGATTTTTTTTAGCATTTTTTCTTTCACTCCATTTAAACAGAAATAGAGCCTTGTTTTTTTTTTTTTTATTATTTTTATTGAGGTTATTAAGGAAAAAAAAAAAACCTGGTTTGAAAAGCATAGAAAAATCACCATACAATATACATATTAAGTGTCATAATATACAAACATTTAATCGCCCAATTATACAAATATAAGATAACCTCAGGTTTTCAATTTAAGGAGAGTCCCCTTGAAATATAATATAAAGTCGTAAACGATGGTTTCCCTCTATGGAGAATAGAGGCCTCTCTTGGACCTCCTGAAAAAGAATATGAGAAATTATAGGGAATTTTAGGGGAAACAAACAAAATAACAAAATGGGCCACTTGTGGACCCCAAATGCAAGATAGCGGGAAGGTTGCATCAATACAAGGACCCTTTTGGACCTTTTATGGACTATTGTGGCATAGAAATCCTAAATATGACACATACATCTAGCTTATATAAGATATAAATCGCTCAGTCCAAAAACACATAACAATATAGTAATAACAGTGGAACATATAGGGCCTCCCATGGACCTTTAGAACTATAGTGATAATAGTATTGTGAGAAGTAAATGCACAATGAACAGTAGTTTGAGGACAGCATCATGTCAGGTGGTCATACATAGGAAGACTATAGACCAGGGACAAATATACATATGACTCCCAACAGTACATTCAGGATTTCACTTCTAGCAAATACTGAGGGTATATAACGTGGGGATCACCAGACCAGTCCGCTGTCACAATAAAAGTGAGATTGCTAAACATTGAGTATTCCTATCTGTATCTAGATTAAAATGCTATATGTGTGTGATACATCAAGGCATACAGTGTATCTGTGTGTGAGTAATAGGGCCTTCCCTCTTTAACCCTTCAGGGGAGCATCTGAGTAATACAAATATATTACATAGCATAATATAGCTCTAGATTGAAGAATGCAATATTAAAGCAAACCTAATCCTTAGAATGGAAAGGGCAAGTAGCAGGCTACAATCTAATATCCAGCCCAGAACCTTCAAAACATAAACTAGAGCAGCATTGAGTAGGAAGTCAAAAAATTGAAGACTACTTGATGCACACAGATAGCAATAAACATAATATAGACTCTTGTAATGTATACAACTGAATATGTAGTAGCATTCATAACTCATGGGTTACCTAGAGAGGCTAGTATATAATCCTGAGAAGAGACATACAATTGCACTGAACCACGGAGACTCAATACAAACAATGAGAGTGTGTATTTCTCCAGAGCTCTAGTTGGGGCAAGGAAAGTCACATAAAGTCCTCAGGTCTCTGAGCACGAAATCACCATGTATAGGGGCCAAAGGAATTGCTATGTATTGGTATTGGTAGGCAAAACATTAAAGATGAAGACTTGGGGGAATTGTATAAGACCACAAGGAAGTAATGCGCTTACCAAGCCTTAGTTCTGAATTAGGATGTTAGCCCACTCCGGACCTAGGAAACCAGTGAGATGTGATGAAGTTTCCCAGGCCGATGACGGGCCTTGCAAGAGCCGCTGTGTGGCTCGGCCCGCATTTTCTAACAGGGATGTTCTTGTGAGCAATTGTCTCCTGCATCCAAAGCATGCCCAGCGTTAAGGAGCCGTCAGCTGCATTCTGTAAGTAGTAGTCCCCGCTAGGCCACTGAGAAAGGAATAAGCGACCCAATTCTGAACCCGGCTCCTCCACTGTGTACCAGTCAAGCTTAGATGCGTCCTCAGTGTGGTTATGAAGAGTTGGGATGCGCACACCAACAGACCGTCTCCCTTGAGAGCCAAGGGTAAGCACATCTCCTGCCATGGGAAGCGCGGGTCTCTGTGAGTCTGAGCCGCCACCATCGAGCTGCAGGGGTCTCCTCAGCATCATAAATTCTCTGCAGGTATTCCCCATGTTAGGCACATCTGAACTGTCTCCCCCTTGTACTGGGAAGCAACATCTCGTTCGTCTGCATCCTGGCACACAAATTTGCCCGTGTCAACATTGTTAGTGTAGAACGGGGCAGCTTCCTCTGAGACCAGTTCTATAAGAGATTCCACGTTTTGTTCTGGGATGGCCTTTAGTTCTCGGTCGCCATCTTGGGGGCCACGTGGAGACGAGCAACTTGCGAAACACTGCACAATTAAGTCACGCAGTCCAGCATAATGTTCGTTAAACATCTCGAGGATAGTGTCCTCCTTTTCCCAAGTATCGGCATCCATCTCTAAACAGAGTGTGTAGTCAAGTAGGACTACTCGTAACCCAGTTGCCTGGGGAGGGGGGGAATGTGCGGTAGCTTAAAACACTGCGGCCTGTCAGACAGAGTCGCTTAGTTTGGCTAAACAGCTTAGGCTAAAGAACCAACTCAGATAGGCTCATACTCCACAACAAACTTTTAAAGTTATGATCACCAAAGAATCGTAAATATCCTACCTAACCTAAAAGAGGCTCATATATGTTGTATATAGATCAGGAGCTCCTCCAAGATGCGTCGCTCCGCCCCCCGCCTTGGTTTTATTTACCTTACAAAACTATATATTTTTTTCAAGAAGACAACTAAAGGTATTGATCTAGGCCCATTTTGGTATTTTTCATGCCACTATTTCACAGCCAAATGTGATCATATAAAAAAAAATTGTTAACTTTTTCACAAACTTTGGGTTTCTCACTAAAATGATTTACATACCGCTTGTGCAATCATGACACAAATGATTTGTAAAAGCTTCTCTGGGATCCCCTTTGTTCAGAAATAGCAGACACATTGTTTTTTGGTAATTATAATGCTTCTAATTACAGCTGATCACTACACTTCTATTATTCCCGGCAGTGAAGGGGTTAATCAGGTAGCTTGTAAGGGTAAAGGGACAGTCTAGTCAAAATTAAACTTTCATGATTTAGATAGGGCATGTAATTTTAAACAACTTTCCAATTTACTTTTATCATCAAATTTACTTTGTTCTCTTGGTATTCTTTGTAGAATTCTAAACCTAAGTAAGCTCAAATGCTAATTTCTAAGTCGTTGAACTGACTGTTATCAGTATATTTTGACAGTTTTTTACTATTAGACACTGCTAGTTCATGAGTGTCATATAGATAACATTGTTCTCTTGGTATTCTCTTGTTTTGTTCTCTTGGTATTCTTAGTTGAAAGCTAAACCCAGGTAGGCTCATATGCTAATTTCTAAGCCCTTTAAGGCTGCCTCTTATCTGAATGCATTTGACAGTTTTTCACAGTAAGACAGCGCTACTTCATGTGTACCATATCGATAACATTGTTCTCACTCCTGTGGATTTACCTTGGAGTCAGCACTGATTTGCTAAACTGCAAGTCCGTCAAATGAAATGAAATATGGGGGTGGTCTGCAAGGGCTTAGATATAAGGCAATCACAGAGGTAAAAAAGTATATTAATATAACAGTGTTGTTTATGCAAAACTGGTGGATGGGTAATAAAGGGATTATTTGTCTTAAACAATACAAATTCTGGAGTAGACTGTCCTTTAAGACTAGACCCTGCACTTCTGTGTATTTAACCACTGCAAAGGGGTTTAGCACACAGTAGAAGTACGGCTCTGGAAATTCAATCAGCAGTGCTGGTTCCACATCTGAATCATCCACATCTCAGCTGATTGGATCAGCAGCCGGTTCCACTCAGGACCAGCAGTGCTCTATGGGTCCCAAATGTTACTTCTACTGTGTGTTTAACCCTTTTGCAGGGGTTAAACACACAGTAGTGCAGGGTCAATTGTCTTAAAATTACATGCTCTAAGGAATTAAAGCATGTAATTTTTCAACTATTATGGCCCTTTAAAGGGACACAGTTGGTGAGCCAATGACATGAGGTATATATGTGCAGCCACCAATCAGCAGCTAGTTCCCAGTAGTGCACTGCTTCTTTTGAGCCTACCTAGATATGCTTTTTAACAAAGGATACCAAAGAACAAAGTAAATTAGATAGCAGAAGTAACCTGGAAAGTTGTTAAAAATGATTCTATCTGTAACATGAAAATAAATGTAGTTTGTATTTAATGTCCCTTTCATGCCATTTTTTAAAATCAAGTTGGCAGCCAAACACATGAAACACCCATGAAATAATGACCATCCGCTATTTAAAATGCAGCATCTGGTAACAATAACACACACACACACCTGTGTTTTATTGAAAGAAACAATACTTACTTTAAATAATGCAGCCCATATTCTCACAGACAATGATTTAAAGCAGGGATGGGGAACCTTGGCACTCATGTTTCAGAACTACATTAACCATGATGCTTAGGCACTCTGAAATCCAGTTGAGCATCATGGGAAATGTAGTTCTGAAACATCTGTTCCCCATCCCTGATTTAAAGGCTCAGTGAGAGACTGTCCTCCACACAACTATTCACCTATACGTCAGTCAAAATATTTTCCAGTCCCTTGCTGGAGAGAATATATAGCTGTGGGGGGTGGCAGTGAAAAGTCAGAGCCATTAGTGCTCTAATCCCTTCAGTGTCGCTCGCCAGCACTCTGCATTAACAAGACAAAGTACCAGCCAATGCTTTAGACCCTGGCAAGTAAGGGGTTAATGTCACAGTAAATAAATGAGAAACTGCAAGGCAGGGTATTCCTCTTTCAGCTGCTGGAAGTTAACGGGAGTTCTCTCCATCAGCCGCTGGGACCCCATTGTACCACAATTTAAAACAACATCAAGACCTCGCACACAAGTGCAAATAGATAGACAAGCCTACCTAATTCTGTTGGCATTATAATGAGACTTCCTGCTTCGAAGATACTGAAACAATATTTTTCAGATAAAAACATGCAGCTCAACATTATCCAAGTAGGGAATATTTTTTGAATATAAATTTCTACATGAATAAGCAAACGGTCAGTAAAATAAAATTTTTACTTTTCATGGGTCAGATAGTGCATCCAATATTAAACTTTCAATTTTACTTTTTTTTTAATTAAATGTTCTACATTCTCTTGGTATCCTTTGTTGAAGTGTATTTCTAGATAGGCTCAGGGGCAGCAATGCACTACTAGGTGCTAGCTGATTGGTCGCTGCACTTATATGCCTTTTGTCATTGGTTCGCCTGATTTTATCAACTAACTCCTAGTAGAGCATTGCTGCTTTGGAACTGACTTTTCAACAAATATTGTCAAAAGAACAAAGACTATTTTCATAAAAGTTTAATTTTGGCTTTACTGTCCCTTTAATGCATATCCAAAGCTTTATATTTAGCTTTAAAAGGGACACTAAAACCAATTTTTTTTCTTCCATGATTCAGATAGAGCAGCAATTTTAAGCATCTCTCTAATTTACTCCTACTTTCAATTTTTCTTTGTTCTCTTGCTATCTTTATTTAAAAAGCAGGAATGCAAAGCAAAGGAGCCAGCCCATTTTAGGTTCAGCACCCTGGATAGTGCTTGCTTATTGGTGGCTACATTTAGCAAACCAATAAGCAAGCATAAGCCAGGTTCTCAACCAAAAATGGACCAGCTCTTAAGCTTTACATTCTTGCTTTTTAAATAAAGATAGCAAGAGAACGAAGAAAAATTGATAATAGGAGTAAATAAGTTGCGTAAAAATTGTACGCTCTATCTGAATCACAAAAGAAAGAAATTTGGGTTTAGTGTCCCTTTAAACCACTTACATTTTCTTCCATCACTTTATCACGTAAAATATGAAAGTTTGAACTATTGAACATTTTCTTGTTTACTGCTTCCTATGCTGCAGCACCTAAAATGTATTTCTATGCCAATTATATTTTCACCTCTGTACACAGAAAAAAGAGAACTGTTTATAACACTGCATGTAAATTACACAGGTAACAAATCGCATATTCGAACTCTCATGCTTAAAGGATTACGCCCATCCAGGCTAACAAGAAATGGATTTACTGCGCTCCATATGGCGACTTACAAGGTAAACAAAAAAACCTGCTAATTGTATAATATTTATTTTGCAAGTGTGTTTGCAAGAAAATGTGCACAGACAAAAACATTTTTTTGTACAATATTCATTCATGGGGTTGTTTGGAATTTTGGATTTTTATTCAATTAAAATCTGTTCCTCTGCTACTTTCAATAGTGAGGATCAATGGGACATCAAAGAAGCAAGTGGACAACAGCTCAAACTTAAAAAAGGTTTAAGTCGTACGCTACTGCTATAAGCCAACAGAAGCACAAAAAATGATTGTTTTTTTAAATATTATTTTTTTATATGAGGGTTGTCAGGAACAAAAAAAGAAACTTACATACTTATTGGCTGACACAAGAATGAATTAACTGGCATAAGTACTGCTGGATTGTTATTGAATAGTATACATTTAAAAACCTTTTTATGCCAGCACAAAAGCCTTTGCAGAATCAGCCAAATTTTCTTCTTTCATTCATTAATTTGTTTTTTCTTCAAAGAACCGCTTGCTTGTAGTTTATGGACAAATGCAACGAATATGGGAAATTCTGTTTTGTTTTTCTTAAATTTGTCTGAATAGGAATGCAAATGTCTACTTGCAAGATAGTGGGGGTGAGCAGAGACATTTAGATATCCATCTTGTTAAGCAGGGTTTATAAATAACTGGAATCTTGAACCAACCTAGAGGGCATTAGTTCATTTGTGCCATATAGATACCATTGTGCTCACACCTGTGGAGTTACTTTTGAGAGGACACTGATTGGATAGAATGCAAGTCTGTAAAATAACTGAGATAAGGGACAGTCTGCAGAGGCTTAGATACTTATAAAAGTATACAGGATTTTTTTTTTAAACTTGTATGTTCTCTTAATCATGACATTTTTATACAGAGTTCCATGACCCTTTAAATTTACTTTGTGTTCATTGTTTCTTCATAATATTTTTCTTAGATTCTATTTTTTAAAGCCAAAGCAGTTTCACACTCTTTGATAAATTTCCTTCCATTTCATGCACTAGAGGTGCACAACGTTTTAACTAATTTATCACTATATTTTTAACTTCAAATTTACCTCTCTTTGAAAAATAACAACCAGTAACTCACATTTAATATGCAATGCTAGATCTACAAAGCAATTCCTTCTAATCTTATCACTATTATATCTTTGGGCTTGAGATGTGCAGGATTTTACATAATTGCTTTGCAATTTATATCTCATGGAAATTATAAGCCTCATTAGAGTAAGGTGTAGCAGAAAATTAATCTAGAAAACTGGGATTTCTCAAAATTACCTTTCTGTTTATTTTCTGTTATAATTTAAAGTCTTTGTTAGACAATATGGGGTAGTTTATGTCCCAAATGGAAAAAAAAAAAAACCATCAAAGAATTTATCTACAAATATATGAATAGGCTTTAATGTGCCACATTTTCTTAGAAGAAATACCCGCCATGCTAATTAAAATACATTTGCATAAATAATTATGCAGCGTAACTCAAAAACTAAAGCTGTTGGAACTGTTTTTAAATAATCATTCATTTACTTTAGATTCCTAAACACTTCAAAGACATTTCACCATAATAATGCCTTTATATTTTTGTTGTGCATTGAATACAGGACAACAGATAACTTCAGACTAAACGTACGCAAATGTACCCAAATATTTATTTTTAACAGTATAATATATTCTACAGAGCAGAGATAATATATTTAGGACGTCCGAAATTGTAAATTCTGCCAAGTAATATAACTATACCAGAAAAAAACAATTAGTTTGCTTCGCTTTTGTTAGAAGGTAAAGTTATATGGCACACAGAGAAGCCTGCATGTGGTCAATTTGCCCTTTCTAGGTCCAGATTACGAGTGAAGCGCTAACTTAATATGCACCCGCATGTTAAAGAACCAGCCATTACAAGTGGCTGGTTAATGTCACCGCAAGCTTGTGGTTTCACTTTGCGCTAAGCACAATAAACCAGAGGTTCGACTTCTAGTTAAAGATAAAAAGATGCCCAAATTGCCCCCAAAATAAAGAGGAGAGTACATTAAATGGATACAAAACACTTTTTCTTTCATTATTCAGATAGAGCATGCAATTTTAATCAACTTTCTATTTTATTCCTATTATCTATTTTTCTTCATTCTCTTGCTATATTTATTTGAAAAAGCAGGAATGGAAGGTTAAAAGCCAGCCCATTTACGCGCTTCCGTAAGAGTAATATTGTGCTCCACTTTTAAATTTGGATTGGCCCCTAGTGTTTTAAAATAGAAATTGCCTCTGATTCTTTGTGTTTGTCTCCTGCCTTTTGTAGACAGTTTTACACAAACAAGACTGCTATATGGTGTGTACAAATCCTCTAAATCAAGATTTTTGTAGTTCAATATTAGGGTTATGCTAATAATTTGGTCATCTATGTAACAATCACAAAGTAATGTCACAGGTGACATTTGACGTCAACAAAACCCCAACCATTTTTTGCCTGTATTATGTAGGGCTGAGCGAAGTGTAATTCGTTTGGTAGAACGAATAGTACTGTGGACATTCATTTGGGCATTTGAATGTTGATAAGAATGAAAATCCATTAAAATTCTGTAATCAAATGTTACTTTCGTATTCAAATGTTTATAACTGAATCGAATATCCGCAGTCAAAATTTCGAATGTAACATTCGATTTTACAAATACTATTCAGAAGTTCAATAGTTCATGTGGTAGGGAATTTTGTAAATTGATACATAATAGATACAAATATATCAATCCGAATGTTTCTATTTTGAATATTGCATAATTAATTTAGGGATGGGCGAATGTGTAAATTTTCGAATTTCGAATGTAGAACGAATGTTATTACCGAAATTCGAATTCTAAATCCGAATGTCGATAAGAACGAATATTCTTAAAAATTCGAAAATCTAATGTTATTTACAGTTTTCGAATGTCACTTTCGAATTCGAATATTTATAATTATATCGAATGTCCACATTCGAAATTTCGAATTTAACATTCTATTTAACAAAAACTATTCAGAAGTTCAATAGTTCATGTGGTAGGGCGGGAATCTAGTAAATTGATACATAATAGATACAAATATATCATTTCAAATGTTTCCATATAGAATATTGCATAATTTGAATATTACATTTAAAGAAAGCATTAGAAATACTATTACAAACCTATAAATTCGAATTTTTCGAATTTGAATATAAATTCAAATTTTTCGAATTCGAATATTGCATAATTCGAATATTACATTTAAAGAAAAAGCATTAGAAATACTATTACAATCTAAATTCGCATTTTTCGAATTCTAATACACGTATTGCATAATTCGAATATTACATTTAAAGAAAAAGCATTAGAAATACTATTACAATCTAAATTCAAATTTTTCAAATTCGAATATTGCATAATTCGAATATTACATTTAAAGAAAAAGCATTAGAAATACTATTACAATCTAAATTCAAATTTTTCGAATTTGAATACACGTATTGCATAATTCGAATATTACATTTAAAGAAAAAGCATTAGAAATACTATTACAATCTAAATTCGAATTTTTCGAATTTGAATATTGCATAATTCGAATATTACATTTAAAGAAAAAGCATTAGAAATACTATTACAATCTAAATTCAAATTTTTCGAAAAGAATATTTTCGAATGTAATCGTAAAATTCGAAACCGAACATTCGAAAATCGAATGTTAGAATGTTATGTAAACATTCGAAATTCGATTCGAACGAACAAATGTGTTAAAATTTGTGCCGTTTTTCGAATGTTGCGAAACATTCGCCCATCCCTAATAATTATTAGAAAAATTTGAATCAAATATAACATTTAAAGAAAGCATTATAAATACTATTACATTAAAGAATGTTAGAATGTGGTTCAAACATTCAAAATTCGAAATGAACGAACAAATGTGCTCAAATTTGTTTCATTTTTCAAATGTTGCAAAACATTCACCCATCCCTAGTATCACGGTTGAATGTTTTTATCACCTTATGTGAATATTATTTTGAGTCACTGGAGAATTTTAAAGTGGAAAAAGCAGTATATTTCTAACAATTATTTTTACTGTTATTGTAAATGTTAATTTGTTAAATTGCTCTTTATTATCATGTAGCTCATTCTTTATAAGTATTAGTTGTGTGGTGAGTCATTTTCTATATACCGTATTGTCCCGAGTATAGGCCACACTTTTTTCCCCTAATGCAAGTCTTTAAATTAGGGGTGCGGCCTATACTCGGGATGTTGCCCAAAAACAATATACAAATACCGGCATACTGTAAGTACCCTAGCTTGAACAGGTTGTGGTTAGGCGGAAGCAGAAGCACAGTGTTTGGTACAGGGAGGGTTTCCTGGAGACTCCACTGGCCGCTGCCAACATGCTAAGCCACCGCAGACATCCTAAGCCACCGCCGGGATGATCATGACTCCCCACTTAAAACTGCACTCAGGAGCAGCGAGTTTAACATGGAGAGTGCAGCCGGACAGGAGAGACACCGAGCCATAACGCCAGCACACCACTGCTGCCCAGGATGTCAGGAGCACAGGATGGGAGTGGGAGGGTTTAAGATTGCGCGTTATCATCTGTGACCAGGGATAGGCAAGGTGTCCGTACATGGACACTGGTGTCCGTGACTAACCCTTGCAGTGTCCGCCACAACCTTAGTATATCTTTTCTTTCTGATTAAATAATAGGAAGAAAAAAAAAAATGTAGTGTGAATAAAGTTATGGCTTGTCAAGAGACTGCTAGCGATATTGGGTGATAAGTTATTGAATAAATAAAGCCTAAGTGAAATACTGGATATGTATCTGCATCTGTATAATAACACCCAGCTCTATACAAAGATACGGTAGTGAAACTGGCGCATGCGTATAGCCAGAAAAGGGTTGGTTATAGGGTCAGTGGTATCTGCATCATTATAATAACACCCATCGCTATATAATGACACAGTAGTGACACTGGCACATGGGTATAACCAGAGGAGGGCTGGTTATAGAATCAGTGGTATCTGCATCAGTATAACACACCCAGCACTATATAATGACACAGTAGTGACACTGGCTCATGGGTATAGCCAGAGGAGGGCTGGTTATAGGATCAGTGGTATCCATCAGTTTAACACCCAGCACTATATAATGACACAGTAGTGACACTGGCTCATGGGTATAGCCCGAGGAGGGCTGGTTATAGGATCAGTGGTATCTGCATCAGTTTAACACCCAGCACTATATAATGACACAGTAGTGACACTGGCTCATGGGTATAGCCAGAGGAGGGCTGGTTATAGGATCAGTGGTATCTGCATCAGTATAACACCCAGCACTATATAATGACACAGTAGTGACACTGGCTCATGGGTATAGCCAGAGGAGGGAGGGCTGGTTATAGGATCAGTGGTATCTGCATCAGTTTGACACCCAGCACTATATAATGACACAGTAGTGACACTGGCTCATGGGTATAGCCAGAGTAGGGCTGGTTATAGGATCAGTGGTATCTGCATCAGTTTAACACCCAGCACTATATAATGTCACAGTAGTGACACTGGCTCATGGGTATAGCCAGAGGAGGGCTGGTTATAGGATCAGTGGTATCTGCATCATTATAATAACACCCATCGCTATATAATGACACAGTAGTGACACTGGCACATGGGTATAACCAGAGGAGGGCTGGTTATAGAATCAGTGGTATCTGTATCATTATAATAACACCCAGCGCTATATAATGACACAGTAGTGACACTGGCACATGGGTATAACCAGAGGAGGGCTGGTTATAGAATCAGTGGTATCTGCATCAGTATAATAACACCCAGCACTATACAAAGACACAGTAGTGACACTGGCACATGGGTATAACCAGAGGAGGGCTGGTTATAGGATCAGTGGTATCTGCATCAGTATAATAACACCCAGCACTATATAATGACACAGTAGTGACACTGGCACATGAGTATAGCCAGAGGAGGGCTGGTTATAGAATCAGTGGTATCTGCATCAGTATAATAACACCCAGCTCTATATAATGACACAGTAGTGACACTGGCACATGAGTATAGCCAGAGGAGGGCTGGTTATAGAATCAGTGGTATCTGCATCAGTATAATAACACCCAGCACTATATAATGACACAGTAGTGACACTGGCTCATGGGTATAGCCAAAGGAGGGCTGGTTATAGGGTCAGTGGTATCTGCATCAGTATAATAACACCCAGTGCTATATAATGACACAGTAGTGACACTGGCACATGGGTATAGCCAGAGGAGGGCTGGTTATAGAATCAGTGGTATCTGCATCAGTATAATAACACCCAGCTCTATATAATGACACAGTAGTGACACTGGCACATGAGTATAGCCAGAGGAGGGCTGGTTATAGAATCAGTGGTATCTGCATCAGTATAATAACACCCAGCACTATATAATGACACAGTAGTGACACTGGAACATGGGTTTAGCCAGAGGAGGGCTGGTTATAGGATCAGTGGTATCTGTATCAGTTTAACAGCCAGCACTATATAATGACACAGTGGTGACACTGGCTCATGGGTATAGCCAGAGGGAGGGCTGGTTATAGGGTCAGTGGTATTTGCATCAGTATAATAACACCCAGCGCTATATAATGACACAGTAGTGACACTGGCTCATGGGTATAGCCAGAGGGAGGCTGGTTATAGGATCAGTGGTATCTGCATCAGTATAATAACACCCAGCACTATATAATGACACAGTGGTGACACTGGCTCATGGGTATAGCCAGAGGGAGGCTGGTTATAGGATCAGTGGTATCTGCATCAGTATAATAACACCCAGCGCTATATAATGACACAGTAGTGACACTGGCACATGGGTATAGCCAGAGGAGGGCTGGTTATAGAATCAGTGGTATCTGCATCAGTATAATAACACCCAGCACTATATAATGACACAGTAGTGACACTGGCACATGGGTATAGCCAGAGGGAGGCTGGTTATAGGATCAGTGGTATCTGCATCAGTATAATAACACCAAGCACTATAAAATAATGTTTTTAATTTCAAATGTACCTTGGTGTCCTTCACTAAGGTCTGTACTTTGGAAAATGTCCGCCACAGCCTTTGTCTGTGCCTATCCCTGTCTGTGACACAGCATCTGAGATAACAGGTGCCACCTTATGTGTATGTGGTGAGGAGAGGGTTATGATTGATGAAGGGTGCTAAGAGGGTGAGGATGGCTAAGGGGAGGTATCGGTAGTTACGCTAATAGAGTAGTGGGCACTGTGTGAGGGAAGGAAGCTGAGTGTATTAAGAGGAGGCAGCCTGTGAGGGTTATGAGGGGGCTGTGTGAGGGGTAGGGTAACGAGACTTATCTGTCAGGGAGTGAGGCTAAGAGTTAAAAATGTAATTTCTTTAAAATGGCACCAAACTTTAAGGGTGCGGCTTATAATCAGGAGCGGCCTATACTCAGAACAATATGGTATTATATGGTTTCAGATGAGCTTTACTGTAAACCTAATCATTTCGAATTTAAATCCCTACAAAACAACTCCAAAAAAATAAAATAAATTGCTAAAATTGTCTTCTACATACTTGAAAACTAGCTGTTGTATAACATATTGTCATCTTTAAGCACTTTAAGCTCTATATTAGTTGTTCAAGGGTCAAGTCGGGTGGGAATGCATGGGAACGGAGTTCCTACAGTATTTTTGCAGGAGGAACTAAGTTCCCTCTGGACAGAGAACAGAAACACTTCAATAAACACTGCTGCTTCTGGTGGAAGGATCTGGACCACAGTCTGGTTAGAGGGATAGTGAGTTCCTCTAGTAATGGGCAGTAACAGTTCCTACAATACACTAAATGTAAAACTGTCAGCGATCCTGCTGTGTTATCATCCCTGTTATGAATATTATCTTTTTTATCTTGTATTACACATGGTGCTTACATTTCTGTGTGGCTTGCTCTGGGGTTATTTAGCTGCCCTCAGCAGAAATATAACTATTGCACCTTAAAGGGACAGTACACTGTAAAATTGTTTTTATATGGATGTATTTTCAATGACTTGTTATACCAGCTGCAGAGTATAAAATGTATGAGAAATTGCGGTTTCGGGTTTATTTGTGTATATAAAGTAGCTGGTTTTTATTACAATAGGTTGAGCTTCAGGTAATATCAGATCTCATATTATGTTATCACTTTTATGTACACAGACTTGCTTCCTTATCTTATATTTGTCTAGAAAACTAAAGCTCAATACTTAGAGAGAACAATGGAAAATTATCATTTTATTACTTAACTATCATGCACCCCACTGAGAGTGTAATATCTCCTGCTGGCTGTGTTTACTTGGGCTATTCAATAGAATATACTCCAGTATAGAAACTTTCAGTATAGGTTGGGATACCACAGGCTAAATTTACTTTACTTTCAAATGCCAAAATAGGGGTAAAGGAGCTACTTGTAAATAATTTAAAACACTCCAGTAGGTAAAATGAATCATTGGGAACAATTTAAAGGGGAGAAAATTTTTGGGTGAATTGTCCCTTTAAGTGGGTGATACTCTGTGACAGAAGAGAATTCTCAGGCCCAAAGGCAACCATTCAACCCTTCATTGGATTTAATTTGCTTTCATTAAAGGGACATAATACTCATATGCTAAATCACTTGAAACTGATGCAGTATAACTGTAAAAAGCTGACAGGAAAATATCACCTGAGCATCTCTATGTAAAAAAGGAAGATATTTTACCTCACAAATTCCTCAGGTCAGCAGAGTAAGTTCTGTGTAAAAAGTTATACTCAGCTACTCCCAGCTGCAGGTAAAAAAAATTAAAAAAAAATGAAGAAATGAACAGCAGCCAATCAGCATCAACAGTGCTGAGGTCATGAACTCTTTTACTGTGATCTCATGAGATTTCACTTAACTCTCATGAGATTTCATAGTAAGCTGAATAGGGAAATAATATGAGAGTGCACGAGGCTCATCCTTTCAGCTGTCCCGGGACAGACATACTAATATGCTGCTTAGAAATCCTTTACAATGGGATGTGGCTACTGAGGAACGTTTGACGTAAAATATCTTTCTTTTTTACATAGAGATGTTCAGGTGATATTTTCTAGTCAGCTTTTTCCAGCTATGCTGCATCACTTTCAAGTGTTTAAACATTTAGGTATTATGGCCCTTTAACCAAAGTCTATTGATAATATACATATCAATGCAGTGTGTGTATATAAAACAAGTGAGCGAGGGTGGAAGTCTTGGTGAGTTCCCACACTTTTTTTTGTAGGACTTGACCCCACAGTTGTTGTTGTTATTAAAGGTGGCCCCCGGTTTACGCCGATTCAATTTTCGCCGTTTCAGAATAACAACCTTTTTTTCAGTCATGTGACTGCTATTGAAAAGCTTTGGAAAGTAGTGCACTAATTAAAATAGCCAGTAGGTGGAGCTGTCCGCTTGTTTTGCAGCAAAGTTATGCAACTTAACAGACTGAAATTGATCTGTGTACACAGAGCAGACATTAGCTATCGAGCAACAAGATTTAGTAGCCATTTCCCTATTATCTTCCTGTCCAGCTGCTTGAGGTGAGGGTGCCTAACTGCTTATTAATCACTGCAGATTGAAATGCATAGAATAGGTGCAGACCCAATATTATCTAACATGCTAACAATGCAGAGAACTGATTGCAGAAAATGCAAGTAAAAAAAACGTTTTTGTTCATTAAACTTAGTTTGATGATGATGCAGTCTGTTGTGTGATTATTTTATTAGGTGCTGTTAGCAAATGTTTTTGTTCATTAAACTTAGTTTGATGATGATACAATCTATATTATTAGGTTTATAATGTTGTTTAGCATTTAAAGTCTTCATTTCAAAGCTTTAAAAATAATGTATTAGGTGTTACTTATGACAATTTTGAGAGGGGCCTGGACCCTAACTCCCTCACTTCCCATTGACTTACATTATAAACTGGGTTTCAATTTACAACGGTTTCGATTTACAACCATTACTCCTGGAACCTAACCCCGGCATAAACTGAGGGCTACCTGTATTATTATTATTTATATGAATTAATAGGTTTTCAAAGCACTTTTTCTTTCTGATTAAAACATGTCTGTCTGTGGATCTGGATTTTTTTTAATGACACACCAAGTCATAAATGTTAAAGGGACAGTCTACACCAGAATTTTCATTGTTTAAAAAGATAGATAATCCCTTTATTTACTATTTCCCGGTTTTGCATAACCAACATGGTTATATTTCAGTTCTTTTGACAGACTTGCATTTTAGTCAATCAGTGCTGACTCCTAGGTAACTCCATGAGCGTGAGCACAATGCTATCTATATGTCACACATGAACTAATGCCCTCTAGTTGTGAAAAAAAAATGTCAAAATGCATTCAGATAAGAGGCGGCCTTCAAGAGCTAAGAAATTAGCATATGAGCCTTCCTAGGTTTAGCTTTCAACTAAGAATATCAAGAGAACAAAGCAAAATTGATGATAAAAGTAAATTGGAAAGTTGTTTGAAATTGCATGCCCTATCTGAATCATGAACGTTTAATTTTGACTAGACTGTCCCTTTAATGGAATATCACAAAGGCATAATTCTACTAATTTGTTTCTATTATTCTGTATCAAGAATAATCATTGTAAAATTATGCATTTTTAAAATTGATTTCAATATATTTGCAGATCAGTTTTTTACCTTCTATATGGAAAATAAACATTTAGCTTTTTCAAAAGTGTCTGTTACAATTTTTTTTTGTTTCTATCTTCTACTTTTTGCTTTTTTCTCTTCCTACATTTGATTCCTTCCATTGCCACAACATATTAGTAACATCAGTATGATCTTCTGACTTTTTCCCCATGGTTGTATAATTCCTGCATTAAAATGTACTATATGCCGTGACTCCTTTAAATGAACATTTATGTTCTTGTGTTTTATATATTGCTCCATGGTTCAACAGATGTTCACATTGTAGTATGTAGTTTTGCTACTTTCGTGGTTATGCTCAGTTTTGTCTTGTTTTCTGCCAATAGACGGCTCATTTCCATAAAAACAGAGCCAGAAGCTACCAAAGTTGCCGACAGCTAAAAGTAGTTTGCGGCTGCATTTTAGTATCAGTTTTCAATTTAAATATTTTGTGCTGTGCGTGCAGTCAGTCTTTTTGTGCATGTGTAAGTTAAAGGGACATAAAACATATTGGGATAGAGGCAAAATATAATAATATGTACTTTAATTACTTTACCTGCAAATTTATACTGCAGTGCCTCGCCATTAACCCTTTCTTTTAAGGTTCCGAATTGTAAAGCTCTAACTCACCCCATACATTTCCTTCTATGGCTGTATCTATATCTATTGTTGCTTTGGTAGAATACAAAAGTGCATAGGGATTATCTGCTGGAGCATGTCTGGAAGCTGGGAACCCAGTTGAAATACAATGCCTGTGTCTAAACACTGATGGGGGGGGGGTGGAGTAGACTGCTTCAGACAGCATGGCTATTTAAGTATTTTTGCTTATTTTTGAAAATTATTTTAAAATACTCGCCAGCAATTTTTAAACAATTTTTTTTATACAAACTATTTTTCTTTAAAGGGACACTGTAACCAAATTTTTTCTTTCGTGATTCAGATAGAGCATGAAATTTTAAGCAACTTTCTAATTTACTCCTATTATAAAATTTTCTTCATTCTCTTGGTATCTTTATTTGAAATGCAAGAATGTAAGTTTAGATGCCGGCCCATTTTTGGTGAACAACCTGAGTTGTCCTTGCTAATTGGTGGATAAATTCATCCACCAATAAAAAAAGTGCTGTCCAGAGTACTGAACCCAAAAAAAAGCTTAGATGCCTTCTTTTTCAAATAAAGATAGCAAGAGAACGAAGAAAAATTAATAGGAGTAAATTAGAAAGTTGCTTAAAATTGCATGCTCTATCTGAATTACAAAAGAAAAAATGTGGGTTCAGTGTCCCTTTAATTAGCCCTTTTAGGATATGCACAGATCTCAACATGTTTTATAGCACTTTAACATTGTGTTAACGTTTCCATCCGACACAAGACTTATCAAAAATCGCACCATAGCAGGATTGTTGCTATGGTAATCCAACCTTACACTATAAAATGTACGTTTAACGCCTGCACTCTTTACCTGTAATCGCCTCTAGAGAGAAAGACATGGGAGTTATGTAGGTCAATAAACAAAGATACATTGAATTGATGAACAAAAATTCATGTATTGATATGTAATATCTAGTGTTGCCCTAGACATAGGACTAGGGGGAATTGTGGAGATATTTGCTTGATTATATTGTTATATGTAAATACATATTGATATTTTAATAGGAACATAACTCCAACTAGTCCTATACCTGGGCAGGCAATAAATATTACATATAACAATACATTTATAAAGTAAAACCATTCCATTGTTTGCTAACTTTAATATCTCATATCGGAACAAGGGCTCAAAATTGTATTTTTCCTGTTTTACACCTAGTCCAGCATGCAGTAAGGTTAGAGACTTTATTGACAGCGTCTGACAGTATTTTACCTATTTGCACATTCAATGGAAACCGGGGGTAATTTTGCGCTGTTTTGGGCTTCTATTATTTTCTATAGGACACATCATTTTTTTTGGCAGCCTAACCCAGGCTGCTGGTAATGAGGAAAAACGTGCCATCGGAGACGGCCTATAAGTGTAATGGCTTCCGACAGCAGTTTTTTTGTTTTGTGACCTTGCGCAAAACCATTTATGGCTCAATGGAAACAAGCCCAAAGTTGTTTAATTTGAGACAGTACTAACAATCAGCTAAATTACAAGCTTTACGTTATGGTGCAATACAGCTATACCGCTGAAAAATTGTCCATTGCCCATGGAATGGCAGGTAGCGCATATTACAAATTGTGGCGGTATAGCTATACCGCAAGCAATTTAGCTTTTACGAAAATCTCAATTTCGCACTCAAAAAATGATGTTTGAGTGCAGGATTTTCCATAGCGCCGTATTACAGGTTGTGCGGTCCGGCTAAAATGCTAGCGTTACAGCCTATACCGCCGTGAGCCATTCCGTGATCTTAGATCAGTAGTTATGGATTTTGCGAAAAACAAAAATGTTTCACAAAACTCTTAACTAAAATGTTAAAAAGTACACTAACACCCATAAACTACCTACTAACCCCTAAACCGCCATCCTCCCGCATCGCAAAAACTATATTACACCTATTAACCCCAATCTGCCACCCACCCACATCGCCAACACTAAAAATATACATATTAACCCCTAATCCACCACCCACATCGCTACTACTATAATAAACCTATTAACCCCTAAACCGCCGCCCCCCCCCCACCACATCGCCAACACTATAATAAAGTATTCATTCCTAAACCGCCAGCCCCCCCATCGCAACCAGTAAATCAAACCTATTAACCCCTAAACCGCCAGCCCCCACATCATAACTAATAAACTAAACCTATTATCCCTTAAACCGCCAGCCTCCCACATCTCAAAACACTAAATTAGCAATTACAATTGATTAAGCATGTGTCTGTATTGATTCCCACATTTAACGTAAACTGGAAGGAAATGAACAATTGACAAATCAGGAGCTACAGCAGGGTTTTTAAGAGAGCACAGGTGCAGGGTAAAGTATCTTGATAAAGACCCACACGGGTTGAAACGCGTAGAAGAATCACCCTGTCACTACACAAAAAACTGCCTTTTTCTGCTACTAATCTATTTGATAGACAAAGACTGGAGGATAATCTTTCACCGCGTACTGTGTAAGTACTGAAGAGCGGTAACAGAACCAGGACTAGAGGTCTTCCTACACCTCGTAATAGACTTGCGCAAGTCTGATTCACCTGGAGGTTCCGGAAACCAGGTGACGTAGGAGTCTTGGAAGCCGCCGGCGTGCGGTCGATTGTTTGCAGCAGAGCGGCTGAAATACAAGTGGAGTAACGGTAAGAAGGCGGATAGCCTTAAAACATACAGGACCGTAACGGAGATTTCCGTAAAGTATTGAAGTCTTACGGACTACTCTTTTGCAAACTGAATACAGCGCCGGTGAAAAAAGACCAACGGCTGTTCTCACTTGGGATAATCAGTTTTTAAAGAGACTAAGACCTGGCACTTTACCTTGCTGTAGCGGACCTGTCAAAAATTATACTGTGCACAAACTTTTATCATAAAATCTTTTATCAGGAACAGACAATATTACCTTTAAGTCCTTTTTAGAAATATATTGCACCTTCTGGTTTTGATACGAATTCAAGCTTGCATTTATATTGTTTTTATATAATCATCTAGACTGTATTTGTTTTAGGGAGTGTGTGAACGGCTGAAAGAGCAACTATAGTTGGGAGTGAATGTGTATTGTTTTAGATATTGAATATTAATTATTGTTTTAAATCTTGAATATTAATTATCATTTTGGAATTGTTCATCAAATAATTTTTTTTTAATATATCAGATTTGTTTATTAACTAAATATTTTAATATAATTAAAACGGTAGTAGATTGGATATTATTCCCCAAAGTCTGATAATTGTTTTGCATATCTACTGAATCTCCTACTTTAAGCGCCCACTATTTATAAATCTGTTATTTAAATTGTTACTATCCAGGAAGGGGATAGTTTTACAGTGAGGCTTTGGAGATTAGATTCAGCGCTTCACCCACACTACTGTTTTAAACTAAATTAAACTTAACACCCCCCTAACTTTAAACTAAAAGTTACAATATAACTATCTTAAAATAAATAAAAAGTTACCTGTGAAATAAAAAAACTAAGATTAAACTATAAATTAACCTCACATAACTATTCTAATAAAATAAACTAAACTACCAATTAAAAATCCTAAATTATACTACGAAAAAATAAAAAACTAAATTACAAATTTAAATAAACCTAGCACTACAAAAAATTAACAAAATATAACCTTACAAAAAAAAAAAACGTGAAAATTGCGAAAAATAAAAAAACACAAAGATTACAATAAAAAAAATTAAGGCCTAGATTTGGAGTTTGGCGGTAGCCGTGAAAACCAGCGTTAGAGGCTCCTAACGCTGGTTTTAGGCTAACTCCGGTATTTGGAGTCACTCAAAAAAGGGTCTAACGCTCACTTTTCAGCCGTGACTTTTCCATACCGCAGTTCCCCTTACATAAATTGCATATCCTATCTTTTCAATGGGATTTTTCTAACTCCGGTATTTAGAGTCGTGTCTGAAGTGAGCATTAGAAATCTAACGACAAAACTCCAGCCGCAGGAAAAAAGTCAGTAGTTAAGAGCTTTCTGGGCTAACGCCGGTTCATAAAGCTCTTAACTATTGTACTCTAAAGTACACTAACACCCATAAACTCCCTATGTACCCCTAAACCGAGGTCCCCCCACATCGCCGCCACTCGATTAAATTTTTTTAACCCCTAATCTGCCGACCGCCACCTACATTATACTTATGTACCCCTAATCTGCTGCCCCTAACACCGCCGACCCCTGTATTATATTTATTAACCCCTAATCTGCCCCCCACAACGTTGCCGCCAGCTACCTACAATAATTAACCCCTAATCTGCCGACCGCAAAGCGCCGCCACCTACATTATAGCTATGTACCCCTAATCTGCTGCCCCTAACACCGCCGACCCCTATATTATATTTATTAACCCCTAATCTGCCCCCCTCAACGTCGCCTCCACCTGCCTACACTTATTAACCCCTAATCTGCCGAGCGGACCGCACCGCTACTATAATAAAGTTATTAACCCCTAATCCGCCTCACTAACCCTATAATAAATAGTATTAACCTCTAATCTGCCCTCCCTAACATCGCCGACACCTAACTTCAATTATTAACCCCTAATCTGCCGACTGGAGCTCACCGCTATTCTAATAAATGTATTAACCCCTAAAGCTAAATCTAACCCTAACACTAACACCCCCCTAAATTAAATATAATTTTAATCTAACGAAATTAATTAACTCTTATTAAATACATTATTCCTATTTAAAGCTAAATACTTACCTGTAAAATAAATCCTAATATAGCTACAATATAAATTATAATTACATTGTAGCTATTTTAGGATTAATATTTATTTTACAGGCAACTTTGTAATTATTTTAACCATGTACAATAGCTATTAAATAGTTAAGAACTATTTAATAGCTACCTAGTTAAAATAATTACAAAATTACCTGTAAAATAAATCCTAACCTAAGTTACAATTAAACCTAACACTATACTATCATTAAATTAATTAAATAAAATACCTATAATTACCTACAATTAAACCTAACACTACACTATCAATACATTAATTAAATACAATATCTACAAATAGCTACAATGAAATAAACTAACTAAAGTACAAAAAATAAAAAAGAACTAAGTTACAAAAAATAAAAAAATATTTACAAACATAAGAAAAATTATACAACAATTTTAAACTAATTACACCTACTCTAAGCCCCCTAATAAAATAACAAAGACCCCCAAAATAAAAAATGCCCTACCCTATTCTAAATTAATAAAGTTCAAAGCTCTTTTACCTTACCAGCCCTGAACAGGGCCCTTTGCGGGGCATGCCCCAAGAAGTTCAGCTCTTAGTTCAGCCTGTAAAAAAAAAACATACAATACCCCCCCCAACATTACAACCCACCACCCACATACCCCTAATCTAACCCAAACCCCCCTTAAATAAACCTAACACTAAGCCCCTGAAGATCATCCTACCTTGTCTTCACCTCACCAGGTATCACCAATCCGTCCTGGCTCCAAAATCTTCATCCAACCCAAGCGGGGGCTGGCGATCCATCATCTGGTGGCTGAAGAGGTCCAGAAGAGGCTCCAAAGTCTTCATCCTATCCGGGAAGAAGAGGCGATCCGGACCGGCAACCATCTTGATCCAAGCGGCATCTTCTATCTTCATCCGATGACGACCGGCTCCATCCTGAAGACCTCCACCGTGGACCCATCTTCATCCGGCGACGTCCAACTGAAGAATGACGGTTCCTTTAAGGGACGTCATCCAAGATGGCGTCCCTCGAATTCCGATTGGCTGATAGGATTCTATCAGCCAATCGGAATTAAGGTAGGAATATTCTGATTGGCTGATGGAATCAGCCAATCAGAATCAAGTTCAATCCGATTGGCTGATCCAATCAGCCAATCAGATTGAGCTCGCATTCTATTGGCTGTTCCGAGCTCAATGCCCTACAAAAGTGCCTTTTGTAGGGCATTGCCCTAAGTTAAACAGCTCATTTACTGCCCTTTAAAGGACATTCAGCTCTTTTGCTGCCCAACAGAACCCTAATCAAAAACAAAAACCCACCCAAAAAACACTAAGCCCATGAAATCTATTCACTGTTCCTGAAGTCCGGACATCCATCTTCATCCAGGTGGTGAGAAGTCTTCATCCATCGCGGGGGGAACTTCTATCTTCATCCCGGTGGAGAGGAGCGTCGCCGGCAGAATGGACATCCAGCGTGGAGGATCCTCTTCATATGATCACCGCCGTACACTGAAGCTTGAATGCAAGGTACCCGTTTAAAAATGGGGTACCTTGCACTCCTATTGGCTGACGTTTTCAAATCAGCCAATAGGATGAGATCTACTGAAATCCTATTGGCTCCGTGCCTCCACAACTCCGCCTTAAAAAAGCTGAATGCCCTTATAAAGGCAATGCCCATACAAATGCCCATTTAGGGGAAATGGGTATTTAAGGATTTTTTTAGATTTAGGTTTTTTATTTTGGGGGTTGGTTGGGTGGGGGTTTTTACTTTTAGGGGGGACTTTGTAATTTTGTAAAGTAAATTAGCTGTTTAACTTAGGGCAATGCCCTACAAAAGGCCCTTTTAAGGGCTATTGGTAGTTTATTGTTAGGTTAGGGGTGTTTTTATTTTGGGGGGCTTTTTGTTTTTATAAGACTATTAGATTAGGTGTAAGTTTTATTATTTTGGATAATTTCATTTTTTGTAATCTTAGTGTTTTTTATTTTTCATAATTTAGTGTTTATTATTCTTTGTAATTTTAGATTTTTAATTTTTTTTTTTCGTAGTGGTAGGTTTTTTTAAATTTGTAATTTAGGTTTTTAATTGGTAGTATGTTTTTATTTGATTAGAATAGTTATGTTAGGTTTATTTTTATTTCACAGGTAAGTTTTTATTTATTTAAATATAGTTATATTGTGATTTTAATTTAAAGTTAGGGGGTGTTAGGTTTAGGGGTTAATAGGTGTTTTGCAATGTGGTAGGGCCGGCGGTCTAGGGGTTAATAGGTTTAGTTTAGTAGTTACAATGTGGGGGGGCTGGAGGTTTAGGGGTCAATACTTTATTATAGTGTTGGCGATGTGGGGGGCCGGCGGTTTAAGGATTAATAGGTTTATTTAGGTGTCGGCCATGTCAAGGAGTGGCAGATTAGGGTTAATAACTTTTATTAGTGTTAGCGATGTTGGGGAGCATTGGTTTAGGGGTTAATATATCTAAATAGTGTTGGTGATGTGGGTGGGTGGCAGATTAGGGGTTAATAACTTTATTTAATAGTCGTGATGTGGGGGGGGGCGGCAGATTAGGGATTAATAGGTTTAATATAGTGTTTGCGATGCGGGAGGGTGACGGTTTAAGGGTTAATAGGTAGTTTTTGGATATTAGTGTACTTTGTAACATTTTAGTTATGAGTTTTGTGAAACATTTTTGTTTTTCAAAATCCATAACTACTGGTCTCAGATGGCGGTATGGATCGTGTCGGTATAGGCTGTAACGCAAGCATTTTAGCCTGAACGCACAACCTGTAATACGGTCGCTATGGAAAATCCCACACAAAAACGTAATTTTTTGAGTGTAGAATGGACGTTGCGTTACAGGCTAAAATGTTTGCGGAATAGCTATACCGACACAACTCTTAATATGCATTCCTGGCCATTCCAGCATAATGGCCAATTTTTCAGAGTTAAAAGCCGTACCGCACCGTAACGAAAAACTCGTAATCTAACCGATTGTTTATTATATATTTTATTATAAGCTAAACTGAAGTGCACAATACTGATCTGTTATGCGAGGCAGCCGCATAGTTCTTGCATACGTAACTAGATTCTGCCAGATGAAAATGTTTTATCAGCATGAGCAACCTTTAGTATAAGGTTATACAGTCTATGCTTCTTAAGACCTACATAGAGGTTTTCTTCCATTGTGGGCAAGATTACAAGTAGCGAGCTAAGTTTTATTTTCATTAGCGAGCTAACACTGCTTACAGTAAACTTTTAACACGGGCGGGTTAATGAGCGTATTACAAATTTAAAGTAAAAAGCATGTGAGTGAAACGAGATGCACGCTAACTTCAGGACTTCAGATATTGCGACTGTATTAAAGGGACAGTCTACCCCAGAATTTTTTATTGTTTAAAAAGATAGATAATCCCTTTAGTACCCATTCCCCAGTTTTGCATTTACAACACATTTATATTTATATACTTTTTTATATACTCTGTGATTACCTTGTATCTAAGCTTCTGCAGACTGCCCCCTTATCTTAGTGCTTTTGACAGACATGCAGTTCAGCCAATCAGTGCAGACTCCTAAATAACTCCACGGAGTGAGCACACTGTTATCTATATAACACACATGAACTAGTACTGTCTAACTGTGGAAATCTTTCAAAATGCTCTGAGCTAGGAGGCGGTTTTCAATGGTTTAGAAATCAGTTTGAGCCTACCTAGTTTTAGCTTTTCAAAAATACCACCAAGGGAACAAAGTAAAGTTTTTTATAATTGCTTTCCCTATCTGAATCATGAAAGTTTAATTTTGACTAGACTGTCCCTTTCACTTATTGTCCCCTTATAATTAAATGGAGTGTGGGGAATAAAAATGAATAAATAAATAACATGCTTGTTCACTAACCTGACACCGCGTTAGACCTGTAGCGCTAAATCTGAAGGTAGTAATGAATATTTCGCATTCCAATGTTCTTCACATAGAAGGAAATATTCTATTTATTTTAAAATATATAGTTCTATATATAAATATATGATTATTTGTATCTAAACCTATTTATATATACAGTGTATGAATATATATATAAATAAAACTAAAAAATGTAAATAGAGAGATAAGGGAGGATAGCTATATTCAGCACTCTTTTAAATTTCAAAACAGAATTGTTTTATTTATCATCAACAAAATTTAAAGAATCTCTGTGTGACATACCAATAAAAGAAAGATTCCTGAGTACAATGTAACCACTACAGCTTCCAATGGCTGCAAGTTAAAGACAGACATAGGTGATATACAGAGGGCATATTGTGTCAATATTATAGGCTCTACCGCCTCTGTAACATAGTTGGTACCATACTGTGTTGTTTTGCGAAAACAAGGTGTTATTATAACGTACTTAAGAAGAGAGGGAGGGCTTACAGGACACTAACAAGCCACTCTCAACAAAGGGAGTCCCAACATATTCAATAGAGGCACTGCTACGGTGCCTCCTGTCAAGGACTATCTTCCAGTCCGGTCAGACCTAGAGTACGGCTAAAGCCACGGTCACTTACCAGGAAGATTAATCTGTACTCTGGTCTAATAAAAAATAATAACACTTTGTTTGCGCAGTAACACAGTTTGGTGCCAACTATGTTACAGAGGCGGTAGAGCCTATAATATTGACACAATATGCCCTCTGTATATCACCTATGTCTGTCTTTAACTTGCAGCCATTGGAAGCTGTAGTGGTTACATTGTACTCGGGAATCTTTCTTTTATTGGTATGTCACACAGAGATTCTTTAAATTTTGTTGATGATAAATAAAACAATTCTGTTTTGAAATTTAAGAGAGTGCTGAATATAGCTATCCTCCCTTGTCTCTCTATTTACATTTTTTGTTTTATTTATATATATATTCATACACTGTATATATAAATAGGTATAGATAAAAATAATCATATATTTATATATAGAACTATATATTTTAAAATAAATAGAATATTTCCTTCTATGTGAAGAACATTGTAATGTGAAATATTCATTACTACCTTCAGGTTTAGCGCTACAGGTCTAACGCGGTGTCAGGTTAGCGAACGAGCTAACGAGAAAAATACAAAGAACATTTTCTTCTATGTGAAGAACATTGAAATGTGAAATATTTACATTAAAAACACAGTAATCATAATACAAAATATTAAAATTAAATAAATATTTTCATGTTGAAAGGTATCTGTCTGGGAAGGTCTCCAAAGTGTAGATATATATGTGTATATATGTTTTCATATGTGTATATATGCATGTATACATAAACTCACACACACACACACACATATATATATATACAGGTGGCCCTCGTTTTTACAACGGTTCAATTTACACCATTTCAGAATAACAACCTTTTTTCCAGTCATGCGACTGCTATTGAAAAGCATTGAGAAGCAGTGCATTTTTTAAAATAGCTAGTATGTGGAGCTGTCCGCTTGTGTTGCAGCAAAGCCAAGCAAGCTGAAATTAATCAGTTTAACCAGACCTGAAATATTGAGCAGATTTCAAAGGAACTAGATCTTTGTGTCTATAAATCAGTCCAGATTGGAATGCATAGAAAGAACTGTTTGCAGAAAAATGCAAGTAAAGTCTGTGTTGTGTTATTCTTTTATTAGGTTTATAATGCTGTTTAGTAAATGTTTTTGTTCATTTAACTTAGTTTAATTGCATATTCTGTGTTGTGTAATTATTTTATTAGATTTATAATGCTGTTTAGCATTTGAAGTCTTCATTTCAAAGCTTTAAAAATAATGTATTAGGTGTTACTTATGACAATTTTGAGAGGGGCCTGGAACCTATCTCCCTCACTTCCCATTGACTTACATTATAAACTGGGTTTCAATTTACAACGGTTTCAATTTACAACCATTCCTTCTGGAACCTAACCCCGGCGTAAACAGAGGGCTACCTGTATATATATATATATATATATATATATATATACCCTCATATTTAGACATATATATATATATATATATATATATATATATATATATATATATATATATATAATAGCCCTTTCCAGTCAAACGCCTTGTCATATACCATATACTTTTTAAACCTTATAAAAACATTTTTAATATTTATGTGTCAGATAATATTTATATGAGTGTACCACTTTATTTTGTATTTTTACTTTTTCAAACTTCTGGGAGGTGTTTATACCTACACCAGTACCTAGAGACCATGCGGTAGATTTATCAAATGTCAGGCAGCGGATCATATCCGCCCGACATCGATAAATGCCAACAGCATACGCTGTTGGCATTTATCATTGCACAAGCATTTCTGCGGCAAATCGCAAATAAAAATATATTTTGTATTTTTGTAGTAAAATATATATTTTGTATTTTTATATTATCAGCTATAGAATCTATCCTAACTTCAAATATGTTACATAATTTCATGAGACAATAAATACATAAATACATGTATTGAATTTTATGTTTTTAGGATAATGCAGAACTCTTGACAGCCTTGCTGCATGGTGGGGCTGATATTCAGCAGGTGGGATACGGTGCTCTTACTGCCCTGCACATCGCTACAATTGCTCGAAACCAAGAGGTAATCATTTTTTTTCTTGATTTGTATCTTTTTTATTTTGCTAGGAATGTGTTTGCTATTTTAGTAAAATGTCTGTCTGTCTATCTATCTATCTATCTATCTATCTATCTATCTATCTATCTATCTATCTATCTATCTATCTATCTATCTATCTAGTCATGAATCTATCTATCTAGTCATGAATCTATCGATCTATCTATCCATCCATCCATCTTTCTTTCTAATTCCTGTAACATTTTATTATATTGTCCTGAAAAAAATATTATGAAACCCCAAATATTTACTAAATTCTTGGCATGCTCTTGAAGGTTTGCACGTATAGTTTACTGCAACTGGTTTAATAGTTTTGAGTCAGTGGAAGAGAGTTTAATCTAGCCAATATTACAGGTTTTAAGGGGCCAATATTACAGGTTTTAAGGGGCCAATATTATAGGTTTTAAGGGGCCAATATTACAGGTTTTAAAGGTAACAGAATAAGGAGAGTTTTCCATAAGATCGGTACAGAAAAGGCTGTTGACACATGTATTAGGAACAAATACAGTGCTTGAATTCACAACTGTGAAATAACAAAGCTGTGCGGAGGATGCGTCAAGCTTACAGTATACTTCAGGCAGGAATATCGGCAGATCTTATAAGCATTTTTGTTTCTATCTGCAACTGATGTGTTTCTATGGTTACTTTTGATTTTTCATTTGTTATTCTTAATAAGTTAATTATATAAAAAATGATGTTAGTAATCCAGGTACAACCATGAAATTGTATGTGATTTTTATTTTTAATATTGTATTCCCTTTCTTAAAGGGACACTGAACCCAATTTTTTTCTTTCGTGATTCGGATAGAGCATGCAATTTTAAGCAACATTCTAATTTACTCCTATTATCAAATTTTCTTCATTCTCTTGGTATCTTTATTTGAAAAGCAAGAATGTACATTTAGATGCCGCTCCATTTTTGGTGAACAACCTGGGTTGTTCTTGCTGATTGGTGGATTAACCAATAAACAAGTGCTATCCAGTGTACTTAACCAAAAATTGTCTGGCTCCTTAGCTTAGATGCCTTCTCTTTCAAATAAAGATAGCAAGAGAATGAAGAAAAAATTAAAATAGGAGTAAATTAGAAATTTGCTTAAAATTCCATGCTCTATCTAAATTATGAAAGAAAAAAATTGGGTTCAGTGTCCCTTTAAGCATTAAAAGGGACATAAAACCTAGCAATTTTCATTTATAATTTGGGTAGATCATACAATTTTAAACAACTTTCCCCTTTGCTTCTTTTTATCCTTTGTTGAAAAGCAGGGATGTAAGCTCAGGAGCGTGCACGTGTCTGCAGCACTATATTGCAATAGTGTTGCAACAATATTATACATTAACAAGAGCACTATATGTCATGTAGTGCTTCAGGCATGTGCACGCTACCTACCGAGGTATCCCTTCAACAAAGAATAACATAAGAACAAAGCCAATATGATAATAGAAGTAAATTGGATTTTTTTAAAATATTTTATGCTCTATCTGAATAATGAAAGAATCATTTTGTGTTTCATGTCCCTTTAAGGTTCCTTTTTGTGGTTATGAACCAAGTACTAATTGGTATAACCTATGAGCAAATCCAGTTCTATTGAAAACATATTAGAGCCGTAAACAGATTTGCTCTGTTTGATTCATATATGTTATCTCTGTTTAGAAGATTGCAGAAATTACCCAGAATTAATTTACCATTGTTTGTGAAGCAATAGCCTAAACCAATTTTACAGCAATCACATTTTTTATTATATTGTTTAAATCTATACTATTTTCGCGCTTGTAACGCATCCCTCGCCATCACCAGTTGCGCACGCATCCTCAAAGGAATGTTGGTTGCGCGCGCAGCCAAAATAATCCACCTGGATGCATCCCTGTGGATTCTGAAAATGGCAGGGTGGTGAAAGAATTATTTTCAGAATCCACCTGGATGCAGCGTAGGCAAGCAAAGCCTTAAAAAAAAAAAACACGCAACCGCCCGCATGAAATAACTAAAAAACACGTAAACGCCCGCACGAAGTATAAAGAAAGTAAAACTAACCACCCGCACAAAGTATTAACAAAAAAACTAACCCTTAAATCGCTAAAATCCCCAACAGAAACTACCTAACCCTTGAACCGCCAAACCCCCACAACGCCAACTAAATAAATGACAATATTAAACCCTAAACCGCCAAACCCTACAACGCCAACTAACTAATTATACTATTAACCCCTAAACCGACAAACCCCCACATTGCAATAAACCTAATTAACCTATTAACCCCTAAACCGCCAACCCCCATCGCAATAAACCTAATTAAAATATTAACTCCTAAACCGCCAACCTCCCAAAGCGCAAATAACTAATTTAATTACTAAGTCCCCTAACCTAACACCCCCTAAATTAACCCAAATTACTACTAAATTACACTTAAAATAAAAAATCCTAACATTAAATTACAAAAAATGAATCCAACATTACAAAAAATAAAAAGTCTAAAATTACAGAAAAAAATAAACAAAATTTAAAAAAATTTAAAAAAATTAAACCTAATCCCTATGAAAATAAAAAAGCCCCACAAAATAAAATCACCCTCTAATCTAAACTAAACTAAACTACCAATAGCCCTTAAAAGGGCATTTTGTAGGCCATTGCCCTAAGTTAAACAGCTCTTTTACGTTTAAAAAATACTAAGTTCCCCCTAACAGTAAAAACCCCCCACGCACCAAACCCCCCAAAATAAAACAAAATAGCACTAAAAAATTACTAAACTACCCATTGCCCTTAAAATGGCATTCAGCTTTTTTACCACCCTTAAAAGGGCATTCAGCTCTTTTACAGCCCATTAAATCCCTAATCCTAAAAATACATTTTTTTTTAAAAAATCCTAAAACTAAGCCCCAAACAGAAACTCACCGTTCCTGAATTCCGGCGGAGAAGGTCTTCTTCCAGGTGGCCCCATCATCTTCTATCTTCATCCAGAGCGAGGGCGGCGCGGAGCGGAGGTGCCGAGCTGGCTTCCCCGATGCACGGATCCTGAGCGGGGGTTCTCAGCGGTGGTCCTCAGTGGCGGTCTTCAGTGGCGGTCTTCAGTGGCGGCGGTCCTCAGTGGCGTGGAGGCTCCTCTTCATGCGATCGTCCGTCGCACAATGAAGATTAAATGCAAGGTACCCTATATTTATTGGGGTACCTTGCATTTCTATTGGCTGAAATTTTGAAATCAGCCAATAGGATGAGAGCTACTGAAATCTTATTGGCTGATTTAAACAACCAATATGATTACAGTAGCTCTAATCCTATTGTCTGATTTCAAAATTCCAGCCAATAGGAATGCAAGGTACCCCAAATGAATTGCAGTACCTTCCATTCAATTTTTTGTGTACGCCGGAGATCGGATGAAGAGGAGCCTCCACGCCTCTGAGGATCGCCGCCGATGAGAACCGCTGCTCTAGATCCGCGAATTGGGGAAGACCGATCCGCACCTCCGCTCCACGCCCCCTTCGCACAAGAGGAAGATAGAAGATGATGGAGCCACCTGGAAGAAGACCTTCTCCGCCAGACTTCAGGATGGTGAGTACCTATTTGGGGCTTAGTGTTAGGATTTTTTTTTTTTTTTTAAGATTAGGGATTTAATGGGCTGTAAAAGAGCTGATTGCCCTTTTAAGGGCAGTAAAAGAGCTGAATGCCATTTTAAGGGCAATGCCCATACAATTGCCCCTTTAGGGGCAATGGGTAGTTTAGTTTTTTTAGTTATAGTTTTTTTTATTTTGGGGGGGTTGTTGGGTGGGGGGTTTTACTGTTAGGGGGTAATTGGTAATTTTTTTAAGTAAAAGAGCTGTTTAACTTAGGGCAATGGCCTACAAAAGGCCCATTTAAGGGCTATTGGCAGTTTAGTATTAGACTAGGGTTTTTTTTATTTAGGGGGGATTTTTTTATTTTTATAGTGTTATTAATTTAGGTTTAATTTTTTTATTTTGGATAGCTTTGTTTTTTTCTGTAATTTTAAATTTTTTATTTTTAGTAAAATTAGCTTGGGGGTTTGTATTTTTTACTGTTAGGGGGTAATTGGCAATTTTTTTTAAGTAAAAGAGCTGTTTAACTTAGGGCAATGGCCTACAAAAGGCCCATTTAATTGGCAGTTTAGTATTAGACTAGGGTTTTTTTATTTAGGGGGGATTTTTTATTTTTATAGTGGTATTAATTTAGGTTTATTTTTTTTATTTTGGATAGCTTTGTTTTTTTCTGTAATTTTAAATTTTTTATTTTTAGTAAAATTAGCTTGGGGGTTTGTATTTTTTAAACATAGACTGCCCTCTGGGCAGGCTTATCACCTAGTATAATAATAAAAAAGTTTAAGAAGTATTTGCATCTTTATATTTTGCATTAGTGAATTATCCATATTGTGCATTTAGAATAGTGCAAAATCTGATATTAGAAGTGAATGGTAAAAAAAGAGTTACCAGATAATCTCACTGCCATCATTTGTTTTAGCTCTAATTATACTTTCAATGGATAAGATATGGTGCGCTGTCATAGCTCATATTATAAGGAAAAAGTTATGTGCTGCGCTGGAAAATGTATCGCTTTTGGAGACCTGAAATAAAGTGTTAAGGCTTTAGAATATGCATAACTAAAAACTTGTATTTATATTCAATTATTTCACTCATATTTATACATATTACATGTAAAATATATATATATATATATATTTTTTTTTTAAATAAATATTTTAACAGTGGTTTAAAGGCATATGATATATAACAACATTCAAATACTAATTTACATTTTTTAATGCTTCCTTCAATCATAAATAATGTTTAAATGTTAATTTTAATACTTTGATTTTTTATTTTTTTAATGAAACACTCAATATTCAAATGCTACATTTTATTTATCAAAATGTAAAACTTATTTATCAAAACACAATTAAAATATTCAGCAAACATTTGACATTTCAGCAATCATTTCTAATTCTAATGAACGTTCTGAACATTCAACTTTCCCTACGAGCGGTTAATCAAAAAGATTGAGCAACAAATTATCCCGGCCTGTGATATAGGGGTATATTTATTAATGTGCGAGCGGACATGATACAATATAGCGTATCATGTCCGCCGCACATCGATAAATGCCGACAGCTTACGCTGTCGGCATTTATCATTGCACCAGCAGTTTTTGTGAACTGCTGGTGCAATGCCGCCCCCTGCAGATTCACGGTGCTAGCAGGGGGTGTCAATCAACCCGATCGTATTCGATCGGGTTGATTTCTGTCTGCGACCTCAGAGCAGGCGGCAAGTTATGGAGCAGCGGTCTTTAGACAAAGAGCTTGATAAATCAGCCCCATAGTCTTAAATTTTTACATGGTAACAGCACTCAGCATTTTTCTATCATTTTGAACACCTAAGAACCTTAAACCCTTCTGGTTATTTTCACTTGAACTGAATCATATTTTAGTCCAAAGAGAAAACAGAAAGACAAAGAGTAGGTCATCTATTGACTTGCAAAGAAATAGAATGAGAAGGATTCAATCTGTCAGTATAGCGTTTGTTCGGAGAGATATACTGAATTTTTGGCTGATGTACTAAATCATGTGGAAGCAAACAAGACCTGGATTTTGACCTGGGACCACAATGTTTTACCACCCATGGAAATTGATATAGACTTCTATTTAAAACCAAATGTAGAGGTCATTGCTTTCTCATTCTCTTTTAAAAGGCTTCACTACACTTCAATATATCTCAGAGCCTCAAATGTGTTCCCGTATTCTGATTGGCACCACAGTTAAGCATAAAAAACCCGAAGCATTCCTCGTAAGTGCTTTGTTCTGTGTTGGCTGTCATTGAAACTGTCAGGATAAGTAGTAAATGTGAATACTATGGTACAACAAAATAAAATCAATCAGAGCAACCTTGATTTGGTAAAAAAAATTATATGTCAGAGCACTAATTTACCTTGTCTTTGTAATTCTGATATAAATAAATAAAGAAATGCATAAAATGTGTTTTAAAAAATATTGCTAATAGTAAAGTGTAGTAAATAATACTAAGCTATTTCTGGCAGAAGGCAAATGGGTAGGTCGTTAAACATGGTGTAATAGTGTAGTCGTAGTCAAACAAGGTCAGTAGAATTGTAGTGAATCATGTCTATTGGATAATATCAGAATGGAAGATATTTTGACATTTCTTAATTATTGAATAATTGTCTCAGTATCTGAGAGGGATGCACCTTGGCTTCTATTGAGCATATGATATTAAAGGGCTATTAAAGGGACATTATACACTAGATTTTTCTTTGCATAAATGTTTTGTAGTTGATTCATGTACGTATATATCCCATACAGGTTTTTTTTTTAAAAAAAATGTATAGTTGTGCTTATTTTTAAATAACATTGTGCTGACTTTCAGACTCCTAACCAAGTCCCAAAGTTTTAGAAGTAGAATGTTGTCTACCTACTCCAGCTTTCTCCTGTTTGTGTAAAGGGTCTTTTCATATGCAGAGGAGGAGTGAGGGTCTGCTCTTTTTGCTGTTCAGCCCATCTCACTGGGTGTCCCAGACTAACCTCATCAACAGTGCTAAACTGGGAGCTTCTGAATACATTTTTAAAAGGTTTTATACTGGATTTTTATATCAGTATCTGTGCATATTCTTCTTTATAGCAGTGTCTATTACATGCAGTTATATGAAAATTGGTGTATACTGTCCCTTTAAACGCCTTTTGCATAATAAAATGTGTTTGTCCCATACTGCCTAGAAAAAACAAAAAAGCAAGGTTTGAAAATACTGAAAATCAAATATCTGTAGCTGTTTTAGGCATTTGTAAAACCTAGATTATAGACTTTGCATTTTGGCCTCTCTAAGGAGTGAGGGACAAGCACATTTTTTACACAAAAGCAAGAGGTGATTAAATGGACATTAAACCCAAAAGTTTTCTTTCATGATTCAGATAGAGAATACAATTTTAAACAACATTTCAATTTATTTTGATGATCTAATTTGCTTTATTCTTTAGATATGTGCAGTCACCAATCAGCAGCTACTGAGTCTATCTAGATATGCTTTTCAGGAAAGCATATCAAGAGAATGAAGCTAATTAGATAATAGAAGTAAATTTTGTATTCTCTATCTGAATCATGAAATAATTTTTGGGGGCTTAATGTCCCTTTAATGCTCTTTTAAATAAAATGGGTTTAATTAGAATATATCTTTTTTTTTTAGAAACAAATACAACATTTTTACTTTCTTAAAACTTAATAATAATTAGGGTTGTGCAGGGCAGAAAATTTTGTTTTGGATATTCAAGTAAATTTGTTTTCCCGAATATTCGTTGCCTCCACAATTTGGAATTTCCTTCCATAAGGCAGGGAGAGTCCACAACTTCATTCCTTACTGTTGGGAAATACAACACCTGGCCACCAGGAGGAGGCAAAAACACCCCAGACAAAAGCTTAAATATCCCTTCCACTGCCCTATATCCCTCAGTCATTCTTTGCCTTTCGTCACTATTTGAGGTGGCAGAGAAGTGTCAGAAGATTTGGATAGTCCTGTAATGGGTATGTTCCCTTCAAGAAATGACTGGAGTTTTAAGTAATCGTGTCAACCTCTCAGTGAGAGTATTGATGAATGAGTCTGGAGATGCAGGGAAAGTTTTTCTGCGAACCCATCCAGACTGTCGCTAACAACTCCTGAGCAATCAGTGTTGAAGAGTTTCACTGCTTGCTGTTACACCCTCAAGTCCATGTCAGAAGCGCTGCTGCAAGACTGTCACACTTGAGAGGCTGTGCCTGATCCACAGCATGGATCCTGGAGGGTAAGACCATTTTTATATATTCACTTTAAAACGCTATACAGGGTCACAGTATTGCTCCTTTATACCTCAATAGGATCAAGGGTTAATATCTCCTCCAGGGAGATTATTTGAACAGCTTGGGGATTTATATCTGCTTAATGTGAGTTTTTTTGGGCTCATAGACTGTGTTTTTTTGGCTTAGAACAAACAGGTTTCACTTTCGTTTTTGAAGTGTTGCGCAGCTCATAATAACTTAGCACCCTTTTTCATGACAGGGGAATTCCTGTCTTAAGCACCATGTGACCGGGTGCAGTTTTTTTTTATATTTCCTAAGATCCTGCTGCAGACATCATTCCTGAGGAGAGCGCGTTCACTGTTAGCTGTCTGGGTCTAGGAGGTGGTGAGTGCCTCAGTCATTGGGAGTATTAAGTTGCCGTTTTTTTAAAATAAAAACGTTTCTTTTTGTTTGTCCTTCTGTGGGTATATACAAAGCCATGGAGGACTCTGATACTACATTAGAAGGTTCTGCTCCTTCTTTACTGATTAATAATTCCTGTTTATATTGTGAGGAGGCTGTGGTTTACCCGCCTGCTCAACTTTGTTCCATTTGCCTAAACACTGTTCTAAGGTCTAAGAAGGGAGACAAGCCTGCTAATACTCATAGCGCTTTTAGCCCCTCTAAACCGTCTACTTCTCAGGAATCTGGGTCCCGCAAAATTACTACCCTTTCTACATTACCCGCTCCACATGCAGTTCCCCATGGCTCATCTAATCCTACATCTGGAGGGGGCCTTTTCCCAGCGGACTTTACATGCACATCATTAACATATACTAGGGGTATACATGCTCAATACATTCAAGTGACAATGATCTGTGACACGATCAAGTTACCTAACATGTCTGGATATCTAATCCTATTCATGTAGTAACGTCACTATGTAAACAATGACACCCATCTATTATGATTTGCTGATCCGGATGACCTTCCTCCAACCACGAGTTTTTCAGCTAAACATGTCAGGGGAGGTTGGGAGTTAATGGGCGCCTTATATTTGTGTTTTTAATCAAGCAGGAATTTAACTTAAGAACAATACTTTAAATATTGAACCTAGTCTGCTTAAAGCCTGTCACGTCGTGACTTAGACTTAATATACAGACTTAAGCAGCCGGGTGTAACGTATATTCGTGGCTAACTAAGAGACAAGCAGGAAATTCAATGTTATTTAAAATAAGCACTTTTCCGTTAATCGGATGAGTCCGAGTATAATAGGGTTTGAATATAGTCAGTCAAGAACTTGTTAATTGGTATTTGAATTTTACTCTGTAGTATATGAATTTCAATTTCATTATCGATATATATAAATCTGAGTATTCCTTTCATATTACAGAAAGATATATAGTTGATGCCAAAGCTAAAAATACCTTCATAGGATTGTTATATATAATCCAATTCAGAGCATTTCTATTTTCATTATAGAAAGATAGATTTGTTGCCTAAGTTTACTATAAGTTTACTATATACATATAGGATTAATACATACTGGGCAAAATCTAGCAGAGAGAGAAATATATAAAATTATTGTGATATTACGTGGTGCATTACTACTAGCACCAAACCCAGTTATCACATATTCTGGGTAATGCTCTATTACTAACCTAGACTATCCAACAGTGCAAATTTGTTGCACTGTATAAGCATATACCATCACAGTAATAACAAATGCCTATGATTACTAACGGGAATTAACCCCACAGTTGACCATGGAACAATATATCTGTTATTTATTACAGTAATGGAGGAATTATATCTAGAATAACTTTCTTATAGTTATAATACCAATACTATATTTCAAGAGGAATATTTTTATTCATTACCAATATATTTATTGAGTTTCTTTCAGATAAATACACTCATGCAATTGTGTAAATTGATTCCACGCATGACACTGTATATCTGATAACATGTACATGGTATATCACAATATATCATAATCATCCACCAAATGTCTGCTAACATAATAATTGACCACTTTATTTGACTTATATCCACCATTATAATTTTCTGTGTCTCATCATATAAATTAACAGAGATTAGTCTAAAGACGATGGATTATCATTTCATCCTAGGTCTATATTATTAAGACTAACCCAGGGCCGGATTGGCCTACCTGGATACCAGGAGATTTCCCGGTGGGCTGTGGCAGCTTGGGCTGGAAAGCTACAATTTAAAGTGGTGATTAATGGATGCAATTGGGTTGTAGGGTGCATAAATAACATAAATCTGGCATTTTTATTTAATGCAAAGTAATATAATTTAATTCTAAAAGAAATATTTGGGAAGGAGTATTCCAGTAATCCCCTTTGAGAAAAATGGGGCATGTGCATTCTACAGACTTAACGTAAAATAGGGCTGGTCTTTTTATTTTCCAGGGCTGCTTTTATTCCCAGTCTGGCCCTGGACTAACCAATAATTTAACTCCAGAGTGCTTATTTATCAGTAATCCTGTAATTGGATATCTACCTGCTGCTCTGATTTAAGTTAAAGGGCCAGTAAATTCAGACGTTGTACAAGCTAACGCTAACCTCCTCTATATCCTTACATTAGAACCACATTGTTCATTTTGAAAAAAAAAAATCTAACATGTTTTATGAACTAATAATTATTGCAGCCTAACCGTTACTCGACGTCCGTTCTCCAACCCCTCCACGGCATCTCCAATGTGGGCGGTATAGACTGACTCTGTACTTCGCACATGCAAATAATGTGATGCCCATTATTCCTCCCACTGAAGCTCGCTCACGCTTGGAAGCATCGATCGCTTGCAGTGAACTTATGATTTTGGGCATGTGCATAGGAATAGAGGAAACTAGAAGCAGATGATGTCATTGTGCGCGCGTTCGCATAGCAGGTAGATAGCGCGACAGATATCACCACTATAGGTTAATTGCTAATTCTTGAAATATATGAAAAAAAAGCTGCGGTCATGGAGGTGGACAGTGAATACACAAGGGGTAAAAGTTTGACGATAAAATATATAGGATAAATTCTTTTGTTTTACACTTTGATGAATGAAACTTATGTTAAATACATGTTGCACATGTAATTTTGACGGTTGAATTTCAGAGTATACTGTCCCTTTAATATTGATTCCTGTGTTTTTAAATGTAATGTCTTACCATTATTTTTAAAGTCCCAATAAAAGTTATATTTTAATTTCCCTAGTTTACCCGTCACTTGTTACTCAGTCTATTATTACATAATCCAGGGAATTTGAGTGCTATCCAAGTGTACAACTCCTGGAGATTCACATCTCCTTTTGCTTCAAATAGATGATTAGTACACAGCACCAAATATCTATATCATAGATACTATTTTAGGAAGAGAACAAGTTATAACTCCCTCCTAGAAATTTCTATTAATTACATTCCCTTTTATTTTGCAGTAGTGCCATTGGGCCCTCTTTTCTTTGCCACAATTGACGGTGTCTGCAGCCCCGAGTGCCTTACCTCGCTCTAACAAAAGCAAGAGAAAGGTTAACCATAGTTCTCCTGACCTAGAGTCAACTAAATATTTGTCGGACTTAGCTACTATGTCCCAGCTATCCGAGGATGAGTTAACCTCTGTAACTTCAGAGGGTGAACTTTCGAAAAATCGGAGACTACAGTTTCTAAACCTCCTTCAGCGGAGGAACCCTCCTTTAGAATTAAAATTGAGCATCTGCATTTTTTATTAAAGGAGGTTCTGTCCATGCTAGAGGTTCCAGAGGCTACACTCCCTGAGGAACCTAAGATCCCTAAATTAGACAGGGTTTATGATGATAGGAAGGTCCCTCTGACTTTTCCTGTGCCAGTTAAGATGGCAACCATTATTAGTAACGAATGGGATAGAGTAGGAACTTTTTTTTCCCCTTGTCTACTTTTAAAACGACTCTCAATTAGATTTGTGGGGCTCCAGCCCTAAGGTGGATGGCGCTATCTCTATGCTGGCTAAGCATACTACTATACCTTTGGTGGATAGTTCTTCTTTTAGAGAGCCTATGGATAAGAAAATGGAAACTTTTCTGAGGAAGATGTTTCAACATACAGGTCTTTATTTCAACCGGCGGCAGCTGGAGCCGCGGTTGCTGGAGCAGCTACCTACTGGTGCAACACTCTGTCGGAGCTCATTGAGGTGTAGACTCCCCTCAAGGATATTCAGGAGAGAATTAAAGCACTGAGAATTGCTAACTCTTTCATCTGTGATGCGAAAATGCAGATTATTCGCTTAAATGCAAAGGCCTCTGGCTTTGCGGTCCTAGCCCCCTGGGCTCTCTGGTTGAAGTCTTGGTCTGCGGATATGACTTCTAAATCCAGACTCTTTTCTCTTCCTTTCAAGTTGAAGATTTTATTCGGTCCAGGGCTGGACTCCATTATTTCTACGGTTACCGGAGGGAAGGGTGCCTTTCTACTGCAGGACAACAATAATGGACCTAAGGGACAGCAATTGTCTAACTTTCGTTCTGACAAATCACAACAACAGCAATCCTCATCCAAGTCCGAGCAGCCCAAGTGTACTTGGAAGCCGGCTCAGTCCTGGAATAAGTTCAAACAGACTAAGAAGCCCGCCGAGAAAAAATCGGCATGAAGGGGCGGCCCCCGATCCGGGATCGGATCGAGTAGGGGGCAGACTGTCTTGGTTCCAGGATGTACAGGATCCTTGGGTCCTAGAGATTGTATCTCAAGGTTGCAGGATAGGATTCAAGTCTCCTCCGCCCAGGGGCAGATTCCTACTCTCCAGTCTGTCTACAAGACCAGAAAAGAGTGCTGCCTTCTTAGGTTGCATACGGGATCTCTCCTCTCTAGGAGTAATTGTCTTAGTACCTACAGCAGAAAGAGGTTTGGGGTTTTATTCAAACCTTTTCGTAGTTCCAAAGAAGGTCAGGAAAGACAGTTTATGACACAATAGACCTGAAGGATGCATACCTTCACATCCAGATACACAGGGAACATTTTCAGTTCCAGAGGTTTGCTTTTCTGGACCAGCACTTCTAGTTCATAGCTTTTCCATTTGGCTTAGCTACTGCTCCAAGAATATTTTTGAAGGTTCTCGGAGCTCTTCTAGCTGTTGCCAGAACACAAGGTATTGCAGTAGCGCCTTACCTGGACAATATCTTGGTATAAGCACCATCTTTTCATCTAGCGGAAGAACATTCAGAGTCCCTTCTCAATCTTCTTCAATCACATGGATGGAAGATAAACTTGGAAAAGAGTTCTCTTACTCCAAGTACAAGGGTGAATTTCCTGGGTACAATTATAGCCTCCATATCCTTGAGAATATTCCTCAAAGATCAAAGATCTTGCAAGCTAACTTCTGCATGTATTGCCCTCCAGGCCTCCTCGAGACCCTCAATGGCTCAGTGTATGGAGTTGATCGGACTCATGGTGTCTTGTATAGGCATCATTCCTTTTGCCAGATTCCATCTCAGACCCTTACAACTATGCATGCTGAGAAAATGGAACGGCAACCATTCAGATCTGTCTCAACAGATCAAGCTGGACAACCTGTTGAGAGACTCTCTCTCCTTGCGGCTTTGTCCAGAATCATCTGTCCTCGGTTGCCTACATCAACCATCAGGGAGGAACAAGCAGTTCCTTCGTGATGAGAGAAGTATCTCAGATACTAGAGTGGGCGGAGATTTACAGATATACACTATCAGCTATCCACATTCCAGGTGTGGACAACTGGGAAGTAGACTTCCCAGTGGGGAACACTGGAGATATATCTCATGGCATCCTGCCTCATTACAAAGCTACCCAGGTATGGGTCAAGTTTGAGGGATCCTCAAGCGGAACTGATAGATGCCCTATCTGTACCATGGAGTTTCAGACTCATATCTTTTTCCGTCATGGCCGCGAAGGATGTGGTTTGCAGATCTGGTGGGATGTCCTCATCTCCTCAGTGGAGGTTACCTTGTTGCAGAGATCTGCTGATACAGTGTCCCTTCATTCATCAAAATCTAGATTCTCTGAGGCTGACTGCGTGGAGATTCAACGCTTAGTCTTAGCCAAGAGAGGATTTTCTGAGAGTGTTATCGACACTCTGGTTCAAGCTCGAAAGCCAGTTACTCATCGTATCTACCATAAATTGTGGAGCATTTACTTGTACTGGTGTGAAGAGTGTGGCTTTTCCTGGCATAAGGTTAAGGTTACCAGAATTTTAGCTTTTCTCCAGGATGGACTGGAGTAGGGTTTATCTGCTAGTTCCCTGAAGGGACAGATATTGGCCCTGTCTGTGTTACTGCACAAGAGATCTGGGGTTCCGCCTTGGAGTCTCAATCTTGTTCTTAGTGTTTTGCAGCAGGCTCTGTTTGAGCCTATGCATACTTTTGACTTTAATTTGTTATCTTGAAAGTTTCTTTTTTTTTGTTGGCTATTGCCTCTGCGTGCAGAGTTTCTGAGATTTCTGCTTTGCAATGTGACCCCCCTTATCTGGTTTTTAATGCTTATAAGGCAGTTTTTTACGCACTAAACTAGGGTTCCTCGCTTGGGTGGTGTTGAATCGTAACATTAATCAAGAAATTGTTGTTCCTTCCTTGTGTCCTAATCCTTTTTCAGTGAAGGAATGTTTGCTTTACAATGTAGATGTGGTTCGTGCCTTGAAGTTCTATCTTCAGACTGCTAAGGGATTCAGACAATCTTCCTCTTTGTTTGTCATCTATACGGGGAAGCGTAAGGGGCAGAAGGCTACTACGACTTCTCTATCTTTCTGGTTGAGGAGTGTCATCTGCTTAGCTTATGAGACATCTGGGCGACAACCTCCTGAGAGGATAACGGCTTATTTCACTAGAGCAGTGGCTTCCTCTTGGGCTTTTAAGAATGAAGCCTCAATAGATCAGATTTGTAAGGTGGCTACATGTTCCTCCTTACACACTTTTTCTAAATTCTACAAGTTTAATGTTTTTGCTTCGGGTGAAGCAGCTTTTAGGAGAAACGTTTTGCAGGATGTGGTGCCCTCAGAATAGGGTCCACCTTTTTTTTCTGTTCCCTCCCGTTATTCATTGAGTGTCCTCTGTTGCTTGAGTATAGTTTTCCCAACAGTAAGGAATAAAGTCATGGACTCTCCCTGCCTTATTGAAGGAAAACATAATTTATGCTTACCAGCTAAATTCCTTTCCTTCCGGCAGGGAGAGTCCACAACCCCGCCCGTAATTTATGTTTTTGATGGGCAGCTCCCTTTTTATATTATTTCTTCTGGCACCTTTTATACCCTGATGTTTCTACTACTTTTCCTTATTCCCTCTGCAGAATGACTGGGGGGTAGGGGAAGTGGGAGGGATATTTAAGCCTTTGGATCTTTGGCTAGGGTGTCTTTGCCTTCTCCTGGTGGCCAGTTGTTATATTTCCCAACAGTAAGGAATTAAGTCGTGGACTCTCCCTGCCAGGAAGGAAAGGAATTTATCTGGTAAGCATAAATTATGTTTTTCATTAAACATTTACAATTGTTTTCATTAAACGAATGTAAATGTTTTGATGCTACAGGTGAAAAGTTCACCCTTAGCTGCAAAATATAAATACTTACCTTAACGCTCTCTGGAGAGCACGCTAACCCGACCCTCTTCTTGCCAGAGCCCCGTTGTGCTAACATCTGGCTTAATGCTCTCAGTTCCCAGGAACTGGGAATATAAATGTTTAACTAAAACACTGAATAGAGCAGCCACCGAATATTCGGGAAAACAAATTTTCCTGAATATTAAAATTGAAAATTTCTTGGCTGCATTTCTCTGTTATAGGTTTTTGAAAAATTTGTGTTTAATAAACATTGAGAGGGCTTCTGTCTTTGGAAAGGAGACCTAATCAGTGTGTGCAGTAAGGCAGAGCTATAATATCGGTGGAAACTTGTGCAACATTTTTAAAATATTGATTGTTTGGAATCAAATGAGTGCCTAAAAGTGGGTGCTTATGCTTGGATATAAAGACATAAACTTACAGGGGGTTTGCTCACTCTTGCCTTCCCCATTTAGACACTCATGGCTGTGGGTGTCACTTACACTACTTGCTGCAGCTAAAGATCCCTCTGCATCAGTTTTTCTCAACTCCAGTCCTCAGAGCCTTAAAGGGCCACTAAACCCAAAATCTTTCTTTCATGAATCAGATAGAACATTCAAATTTAAATAACATTACAATTTACTTCTATTATTTATTTTGCTTCATTTTTTAGATATCCTTATTTGAAGAAAAAGCAATGCACATGGGTGAGCCAATCACATGAGGCTTCTATGTGCAGCAACCAATCAGCAGCTACTGAGCATATCTAGATATGCTTTTCAGCAAAGAATATCAAGAGAATAAAACAAATTAGATAATAGAAGTAAATTAGAAAGATGTTTAAAACTGCATTCTCTTTCAAAATCATGAAAGAAAAAATGTGGGTTTCATGTCCCTTTAAGAAGCCAGAGTTTCATTGTATCTTAACTAGAGCACAGGAGAAATAATCAGCTGATAGGTGAGAACAGGTTAGTAACCATGGTTACTGATCAGATGATTATTTCACCTGTGCTCTAGTTAAGATATAATGAATATCTGGCCTGTTAAGGGTCCTGAGGAATGGAGTTAAGAAACACTGATCTACAGGTTGCTTTATAAGATTGCTAAACATGCTAGTGGGTTATAGTGCTCAGGAAACATGCACACAGTCACACCTAAGTCTACTTCAGTATGCTCTCATTCAAAGGTGCTAAATTTCAGCTAAGGAAACCATTAGGAACATTTGATGGCAGAAATACAGTTGCTCTATTTGAATTATAAAAGATCAGTTTTTGGCTTCCATGTCCTTAGAAATAGCAGCAGTCGTAATTGTTATTACATATACTCTACTCTACCCAGACCAAAGAGAGAACAGATAGAGATGTAATGTAGTAAATTGAGGATTTCAATAATAAAAGCAGGAATAATTAGCAAAACATAAATCTAAAAGTAACTCCGAGTCCATGACAACCGTTGCTTGCAACACCAGATATTTAAACTTTGTAACCACCTTTCTAGTACAGTTGGTTTAGATATTAAAGGTGTATCCTATGTCTGAATTTAATATTGTTCTCGTAGACTCAAGTGGTTGTTTTCTGCTCCACTAACACTTGATGTTAAAGGGACATGAAGCCCATTTTTTTCTTTTAGGACTCAGATTGAGTAAACAATTTTAAACAGCTTTCCATTTTAGTTCTATTGTCAAATTTGCTTAATTCTCTTACAGCGAGATTACGAGTTGTGCGTTCTTGTTTTAACGCTGAAAAAATGGCCATTTCAGGGTTAAAACCGGACTGCAGCCATTACAAGTCTTGTCGGTATAGCTGTACCGCAAGCCTTTAAGCCTGTAACGCAACGTCAGTCCCGCACACGTAAAAATTACATTTTTTCATGGGACTTCCATAGCGCTGCCATTACAAGTTTTGCAGTGAGGCTAAAAAACCTGCATTCCAGCCTATACCGACAAGATCCTTTCGCAATCTAAAAGCAGTAGTTATGAGTTTTATGCTACAAAACTGTTACATAAAACTCATAACTAAACTGCTACAAACTACACTATACACCCATTAACTACCTATTAACTACTAAACCGAGGCCCTCCCGCATCGCAAACACTATATTAAACTTATTAACCCCTAATCTGCCGCTCCCAACATCGTCGCCACTAATAAATTGTATTAACCCCGACATCGTCACCACTATAATAAAGTTATTAACCCCTAAACCGCCGCCCTCCCACATCGCAAACACTATTTAAATAATAATAACCCCTAATCTGCCTTCTGCCCACATCACCCCCACTGTACTAAAGTTATTAAGTCCTACACCGCCACCACTATAATAAACCTATTAACCCCTAAACCACAAGCCCCCCACAATGAAATATACTAAATTAAACTATTGACCCCTAAACCGAAAGCCCCCACATCGCAATGAACTAATTTAAACTAGCAACCCCTAAACCTAACGTCCCCTTACTTTATATTAAAATTATAATTTCCCTCTCAAATTAATTTAAAACTTACCTGTCAAATTAAAAAAAACTAACTAAACTAACAATTAAACTAAAATAACTATTAAACTAAAATTAAACTAACTACCAATTAAATTAAACTAAAATACACATTAAAAAAATCCTAACACTACTATAAAAATTACAAACTATCTAATTACAAAAAAAATAAAAAAGACTAAATTACAAAAAATAACAAAAACTAAATTACGAAAAATAACAAGCGAAATGATCAAAAATAAAAAAGAATTACACCTAATCTAATAGCCCTATCAAAATCGAAAAGCCCATCTAAAATAAAAAAAAACCCTAGCCTACAATAAACTACCAATAGCCCTTAAAAGGGCCTTTTGTAGGGCATTGCCCTAAGTTAAACAGCTCTTTTACCTTTAAAAAAAAAATACAAAGACCCCCCCAACAGTAAAACCCACCACCCAACCAACCCCCCAAAATAAAAAACCTAACTCTAAAAAAAACCTAAGCTACCCATTGCCCTGAAAAGGGCATTTCTATGGGCATTGCCCTTAAAAGGGCATTTAGCTCTTTAGCAAGCCCAAACCCTAAACTAAAAAAAACCCTTAAAAAAACCTATCACTAACCCACAAAGATCCACTTACAGTTTTTGAAGTCCCGCTTGAACGATCTTCAGTTAAATGAGCTGTTTAACTTAGGGCAATGCCCTACAAAAGGGCCTTTTGAGGGCTATTGGTAATTTGTTCTAGATTAGGTTTTTTATTTTGGGGTGTTTTTTTTTTTTTAAATTGGTATTAGAATAGGAATAATTTTTATTATTTTTGATAATCTGTGTTTTTTTTGTGTAATGTATTTTTTTTGTTTTGGGGTGGGTTTTTTATTTTTAGATTAGGGCTTGGGCATTTCATAAAAGAGCTGAATGCCCTTTTAAGGGCAGGAAAAATAGCTAAATGCCCTAGATGGGGGTGTTTGTATTGTTTTGTAGCAAAAGAGCTGTTAACTTTAGGGCAATGCCCTAGAAAAGGCCCTTTTAAGGGCCCACAAAAGGGTATTAGAATAGGAATATTTTTTATTGTTTTATATATGTTCGTTTGTTATTTTTTGTAATGGTAGGTTTTTTATTTTTAGTAATTTTAGTGTTTGTTATTTTTTGTAATGATAGGTTTTAGTGTAAAGTATCTTAGGTTTTATTTCACAGGTAAGTTTGTATTTATTTTAACTAGGTAGCTAGAAAATAGTTAATAACTATTTACTAACTAGTCTACCTAGTTAAACTAAATACAAACTTACCTGTGAAATAAAAATAAAACCTAAGCTAGCTACAAAATAGCTATTAGTTATATTGCATCTAGCTTAGGTTTTATTTCACAGGTAAGTATTTAGTTCTAAATAGGAATTATTTAGTTAATAACTGTAAATTTAATTTAGCTTTATTTTAATTATGTTAAAGTTAGGGTTACGTTAGGGTTAGGGTTATGGTTAGGTTTAGGTTATGCTTAGGGTTACGTTAGGGTTAGGTTTAGGGGTTAATATAGTTTAATTTAGGTTTTTGTGATGTGGGGGGCTGGCAGTTTAGGGGTTAATAGGTTTATTTAGTGGTAGTGATGTGGGAGGCCAGAGGTTTAGGGGTTAATATTTTTATTTAGTGGCGGCAATGTCTGGGTGCAGGGGAATAGGGGTTAATAACTTTAGTATAGTGGGGGCGATATCGGGAGCGGCAGATTAGGGGTTAATAGTTTTATTTAGGTGGCAGCGATATCTGGGGCGGCAGATTAGGGGTTAATAACATTATGTAGGTGCTGGCGATGTCGGTGGGGGGCAGATTACGGGTGTTTAGACTCAGGGTTTATGTTAGGGTGTAAGGATTAAACGTTATGTTTTTTCCCCATAGACATCGATGGGGCTGCGTTACAGAGCTTTTCTTTCCGCGATCGCAGGTGTTAGACTTTTTTCTGAGCCGCTCTACCCATGATGTCTATGGGGAAAGCGTTCACAAGCACGTCAAAACAGCCCTTGTATTTTGTTGTGTATGGAGCTTAAAAGCACCATATAGCATGCACAAGCCGGTTGTTTGAAAACTTGTAAGGGCTGCACTATAGGGGGTTAAATAACGCAACTTTTGTTGCGTTTGTTAATATCCCTATAGCGCGCATAACTCGTAATCTAGCTTTTAGTTTCCTTTGTTGAAGGAATAGCAATGCACTACTGGGAACTAACTGAACACATGGATAGGCCAATGACTAGAGGCATATATGTGCAGCCACCAATCAGCAGCTAGTTCTCAGCTCCTGAGCCTTCCTAGGTATGCTTTTCAACAAAGAATAACAAGAGAATGAATCAAATTATTTAATAGAAGTGATATTGGAAAATTGTTTAAAATTGTATATTCTATCTATATCATGAAAAAAAAAAATTGTGTTTCATGTCCCTTTCACAGCTTTGGAAAAGGAATGGTTTGGCTCTATTAAGCTGTGACCTATATATGACTTCATGAGCAGTGCCTATATTGCTATGTCTGCATGGTGAAATCCTTGCTAATGATTCTCACAGAGCATGTTCAATGGATTACAGGCTTTCTTTCACATTTCATACCACTGCTACTTAAGGTGATTGCCTAAAATGGATTGATCCTCTTGAACTGCAATATGAAACTGCTTTCATTAGGCATCTGTGCAATATCTCTTATACACTTTTCACAGCTCAGCTGTTAAATATCCTAGTCAAGAATTCAAGTAGAACATTCCCTGAGCTCATAGGGCTGCTTCTAAACCTTTTCTCTGTTACTTCTACCTTTGCTTTTAAATATTACAGTGTTGGTTGTTTTTTTTTAATTGTTTTCATTTTTTATTGCACTGGCTCATGTGTGTAGATAAATCTATATTTAACAAAAAAAAATCTAACACATCAAACAACACAATTAAAACATGTTAACACATTGAGGCCGACAGTGTGGATCAGGTCCGACAGACATAGCTGAATGCGGAGAGCAATACACTCTCCGTATTCAGCATTGCTCCAGCAGCTCTTGTGAGCTGCTGGTGCAACGCCGCTCCCTGCAGACTCACGGCCAATCGGCCGCCAGCAGGAGGGTGTCAATCAACCCGATCATACTCGATCTGGTTAAATTATGGCGATTCCTGTCTGCCTCTTCAGAGCAGACGGACAGGTTATGTACCGCTGCTTCTTAACTAGTGTTTCTTGTGAGCCTGCAGGCTCGCCAGAAACACGGGCCCTCAAGCTCCATACGGAGCTTGCTAGATAGGCCCCATTGTATTAAAGGTTATAGTAACATTATTTTAGTTTGAAACAACCTCCCTCATTTTATTTAGGGTTCTATTCCCAAATAGATGAATTGCAGGTGAATTGTAGGTGATTTGAAATATTGCATTAACTATGCATTATCAAGGGCCAAACTCAGTCAGTATCTCCTGCAAGAAGAGCTGAGTTAGCCCTGCACAATGCATAGTTATTGCTGCATACAATTCACCTGTAATTCTCCTATATTAGGAGAATTGTGCACAGCATTAAGAGCAGGATTTATCAAATCAATTCTCCTAAAATTTCGCCTATAAATCTGCATACGACTGAATCCTCTGATTCATTAATGCAAAGTGCGCCTAAAATATGGCAACTCCGACTATACATTCCTCTCACTTTGTTCGTGTTTGCCAAGGTGCATCGGTGCGCTTAAAAAAGGGTTACATTTGCTAGTCTTAGGGGTAGATTTTTTCACTAATCATGTCTGCTCGACCTCGCTAAATGCCGACAGCATACGCTGTAGCGAGTCATGTCTGCTGTTGGCATTTAACACTGCAGAAGCATTTCAATGCCTCCCCCTGCACACTCACAGCCAATCAGCCTGCTAGTGGTTTATCCTCGTCCCTGGAACCGCTAAAGGAGAAACCTTTGGTCACGGTTGTCCTTTCCTGGGTGGACTCCTCCATAGTCACCCAGGCTCTTGTTGACTTTGGTGCTGTGGGCTATTTCATTGACAGTGCTTTCACATCAAAGCACTCCATTCCTGTTTTGCCTCGCTCCGTTCCGCTTGCTATTGAGGCCATTGATGGCAGGCCCCTTCTGCCCGCACTCGTTACTCACGAGACCGCTCCGTTATCCATGGCTGTTGGGGCTCTCCATTTTGAAACCCTCCAGTTCCAGGTGATAAATTCTCCGCATTTTCCAGTTGATCTGGGTTATCCCTGTCTCCAAAAGCACAATCCCAGTCTCGACTGGCGCAGGTCCGAAAATTTGTCGTGGTCTCTGCAATGTATTTCACTTGTCTTCGGAAACCAGTTAAAGTCTTGTGCACTTCTTCAGTATCTCAATTGCCAGGAGAGTACCAAGAGTTCCTAGACATTTTTGACATGGTGCGTGCTGGTACATTGCCTCCTCACCGGTCTTATGATTGTGCCATAGACCTGCAACCAAAAGTCATTCCTCCTTGGGGCCAGGTTTACCCTCTGTCTGTTGTGGAGAATTTGCTCTGGAGGAGTATGTTGCTGATGCTCTGTCACAGGGGATAACCCGCAAATCCTGATCTCCTGCAGGGACTGGCTTCTTCTTTGTGAAGAAAAAGGGTGGCGAGTTAAGACCATGCATCGATTATAGGGGTCTTATAGGGGTCTTAATTGTCTTACCATTAAGAATGCTTACCCTATTCCGCTCATTACGGAACTCTTTGACCCCCTCAAGGGAGCTACGGTCTTTTCTAAACTTGATTTGAGAGGAGCGTACAATCTCGTTAGGATCAAGGAGGGCCACGAATAGAAAACAGCTTTTAACACCAGGAACGGGCATTATGAGTATCTTGTAATGCTCTTTGGCCTATGTAATGCTCCTGCTGTTTTCCAGGAATTTATTAATGATATCCTATGAGATATGTTGCAACAGTGTGTTGTGGTGTATTTAGACAACATCCTCATCTACTCACCCACGCTTGAGGCTCATCGTTCTGATGTTACTCGGGTTCTTCAGAGACTTCGTGAGAACGGCCTGTTTTGTAAACTCGAGAAATGTGAGTTCCATCAGACTCAAGTAACCTTCCGAGGTTATGTTAACTTGTCAGGATCCATGGAGAATCCTGCAACGGAGATGTCTGCAGTTCTGCAGTGGCCTCGCCCAGTTGGTCTTCGGTCTATTCAACGTTTTTTGGGGTTCGCCAATTACTATAGAGAGTTTATTAAAAACTTTTCTTCCTTGGTCAAACCTATCACAGACATGACCCGTAAAGAGAATGATTCACTCCATTGGTCACCCCTACTGCTATTAAGGCCTTTGATAGTCTTAAGACTGCCTTTGCTGCCGCTCCAGTTCTTGCACATCCTAACCCTGCCCTGCCTTTCGTTCTTGAGGTCGATGCGTCTGAGACTGGAGTAGGTGCCCTCTTGTCTCAACGTCCTACGCCTGACGGTTCCTTGCATCCGTGCGGTTTCTTCTCTAAGAAATTGTCTCCAGCGGAGTGCAATTATGAAATTGATGACAGGGAAATACTGGCCATAATTTTGGCACTCAAGGAATGGAGGCATCTTCTCGAGGGTACCATCTTCTCGAGGGTAGCGTACCAGTGCTCATTCTTACTGATCACAAGAATTTAACTTATCTATCTGAAGCAAAACGTTTGTCGCCCCGACAGGCCAGATGGGCGCTCTTTTTGTCTTGGTTTAATTATGTGGTCTACTACCTCCCTGGTAGTAAGAATGTTAGGGCTGATGCCCTCTCTCAACAATTTTCGCCTCTGTCCAAGGAGGATTCTGTACCTACTCCAGTTATACCTCCTGACCATATTTTGGCTACCATACGTACTAATTTGACCTCTCCCTTGGGGGAGGAGATCCTGGCTGCACAAACCAATGCACCTCCTGAGAAACCTAGTGATAAGTGTTTTGTTCCTGAGAATCTTTGAACTAAACTTTTGCAAACTTACCACTATCCTAAAGCCACAGGTCACCCAGGCAAGAACCAAATTATTTGGTCTGTCACTCGACAATTCTGGTGGCCAGGTCTTCGTTCTGATGTTGCTGCGTATGTTGCCTACTGCTCAGTTTGTGCACAGAATAAGACTCCTCAACGTCTTCCTGTGGGTCTTCTTCAACCTATTGCTAATGGTGAGCATCCTTGGACACATCTTTCCATGGACTTCATTGTTGAACTCCCTGTTCAATGGCAATACTGTTATCCTTATGGTGGTTGACCGTTTTTCTAAAATGTCACATTGCATTCCCTTGAATAAACTGCCTACCGCTCAGGAGCTTGCTTCAATTTTTGCCCGGGAGGTCTTCCGTTTACATGTGTTACCCAAGGAGATAGTGTCGGACCCGGGTAGCCAGTTTGTCTCCAGATTTTGGCGGTCCTTTTGTGCTCAAATGGGGATCCAGCTTTCCTTCTCCTCTGCATATCACCCTCAATCCAATGGGGCTGCGGAACGGTCTAATCAAGCTCTGGAACAGTTCCTCCATTGCTATGTCTCAGATCACCACAATAATTGGTCTGAACTGTTACCTTGGGCAGAGTTTGCTCGTAATAGTGCTATTAATGCTTCCTCCAAGGTATCCCCATTCATGGCGAATTATGGGTTTCAATCATCCTTGTTGCCCGATTCATTCATGTCTCAGGGTATTCCGGCTTTGGAGGAGCATCTCCAGCAACTCCGTTCCACGTGGGTGCAGATTCAGGATTGCCTTCATCGTTCTATGCAGCGTCAAAAGTTCCAGGCTGATCGTAGGCGTCTGCAAGCGCCTTCCTACCGGGTTGGTGACAGGGTTTGGCTGTCCTCCCGCAACTTGAACCTTCGTGTGCCTTGCAATAAACTGGCTTCCCATTATGTTGGTCCTTTTCAAATACTCCGACTGGTCATTCCTGTGGCTTATGCTCTTGACCTTCCTCCTGCAATGCGCATCTCCAATGTTCTCCCTCTTGAATGTTCTCCAATGTTCTCCCTCTTGAAACCATTGGTTTGTAATTGGTTTACCACTGTGTGGCCTCGTCCCCGTCCTATCTTTGTTGACAACCATGAAGAATATGAGGTCAGCAGCATTTTTAACTCTCGTATGTCCAGGGGCCGCATACAGTATTTGGTTCACTGGAGGGGTTACGGTCCGGAGGAGCATTCATGGGTTCCCTCCTCTGATGTTCATGCTCCCGCCCTCCTCCATGCCTTCCATGCCCGTTTCCCCAATAAGCCTTTTGTCCTCCCGCGGGGGAGGGGTCTTTGAGGGGAGGGTACTGTCAGGGTTTTTTCCCTGCTTTGTTTGCCATGTGCTGCTGGCAGCCATTTTACTCACCTCTCATGCTGACTCTGGTGCATAGTGTGTGATGCTGCTCATTTCCTACATGCCCTAGACTGGTGTAGACAAATGGAATCCACAGCACCAATTAGGTAAAAGAAAATACCTTTATTTTCACATTACATACACTAGACTGGTGTACATCATCAGGTTGCAGTCTCAGAATTGTGATGTCATCACTTATTATTTAAAGGGCCTCTGTTCAGTATGCTTTGTCCTTGCGTTGTCTAAGACCTGTTTGTGTGAGTTACTGTGTATTACCTGGCTGTCTGACGTCCCTCCTGGTTCCTGATCCCTGGCTTTTTCCTGACTCTGCTGTTCTCCTTGTTCCTGATTCCGGCTCGTCTGACTACTCGCTTTGGCTCCTGACTCGGCTTGTCTGACTATTTGCTTTGGCTCCTGACTCAGCTCGTCTGACTAACAGCTCTGGTTTTGACTCCTGGCTTGTTATTTGACTTGTGGACTTTTTATTATTTTTTGCTATTAATAAAAGGTGTGATTATTTTTGCACTTCTCGTCTCAGTCTGATTCCTGGCATCATGACACAGGGCACTAGTTTGCTTCTGTCATTAGGAAGCAGTGACATCCTGCAAGACACTGAAAATACTCATCTCAGCAAGACACAGTGGAAAACTATAGTCTGCCTCATCCTTGCCTATAGTGTACTATTAACACCCACTATGGAGATTGCTTCAAGTTTCCTGGAAGAGCTGCGCGACTTGCTATTTGGTCACCATGCTGCCCTGGAAGATGAGCTTAACTCAGTATTTGGTGAAAAAAGCACAAAATCGCTCCTAAAACCCACTCGACCTGAGACCTGCAGGATAGAAGGAGGGGGTGGTGGCGCTTTGGGGCCCCAGCATCTACACCCTGCCTTTAGCATGTAAATGGAAGACAGAGAGCCTGGAGCCATGGAAACATCAGTACAGCATGACTAAGTGTTGGATGCAAGTACAGCGACAATCTTGTAGGAGCTCTGAAAATCTACCTCCAAACTGTGCTGGCACATTAAAAGGGCTCTGATTGGAGGGATTGCAGAATCGGAAGGAAATAGGGCGCAATCTACAAGTGTTCCCAGCGCAACAACAAGATCGCATTTGTATACCATCTATGCGGCATACTTTATACCTCCCTTCAGCCATTGTGGGGCCGCATTTGTTTCTCAGTGACGCAGCTGGTTTATCTACTATTAACTTAATTAAGCTTGTCTCTACCATCATAACAGCTTTTTATTATCTACAGTGCTTACCCCTGAGCTAAATTATCAATGGATACCTCGCAGGTCAGGCTTTAGACCTTAATGTTGACATCGTTTTCATGCAGTGACCCATAACGCTAAGTAAGACATACAAATATTGAGATTTATGTAGGCTGGACCTGCTTTGGTGTTGTGGCTGTTCAAATACTTATGACCTGATTGCACGCAATATTCTTAGCTATACCACACATTACATATTTGGGTGTTGGGAACATTCTCATATTGTAGCTTATGATATGCAAGCTAATAGCATTTGTTTTATTTCCTATATTATATGTGTATGCTAGTCCTCTTTATATTATAGTTCTATATAACACAGAATTTTTCATGCACTATCTTCTCTAATATCTAATTATTAGCATAAGGGCCCTAGATTTATATTACATGTTTTGGCATGATAGGGGTACACCCCATATTGATTGTCCTAGCTAGATGTTAAGCATTATGAGTGCAATTTGTTGTCAACCACTGTACTGAAGTCGCTCACCCTATATTCCACCACACTATTTGCCCTTGCAAGAATATTCTCTTGTCACTGCCTGCTAGATAATCTAGCTCTATGTTCTAACCCCAATACATCCTGTTCCATACATAGCTTTATTTGTGGTCAGTGACCTAATGTATACATTTTAAGTTATTTATCCCCAGAGGTAAGGAGCACACCTTATTGTACATAATAGAGCAGTGGAGTGTCCTTTAATATCTCTCATGAAGATTTGACCCATGAAGTCCATTTTCTCTGGGTAACGTATCATTGGATCTGCTCCTTGGGCATATGGAGAATTCTCCTGTATCTCCTCTTTAACTTGTGTCAGTCTCCTCAGGCCCAAGAGTGGTCTTCTGTGAAATTCGGAGGGACAATATTCGAATTGGCACGTTATTCCACCATTGTCTACAGAAACTAGTTGTATTAGCCTATTGTATTCGACATTTGTTTTACCTTGTTGTATGTCATAACATTAAACCTCAATTAAAAATAAAATATATATATATATATATATTTTCCTATATGAAGAATATAATAATGTAAAGTATGTGTAACGCACATCTGGGTTTGCACTTTAGGTATAACACGATGTCAAGTTAGCACACATGAATAATTAATTACTAGTCTTACATTGAGTTATTGAAATATTAAAAATAAAATATAAAACAAAACATTATTAAAAATTATTATAGATAATTTAAAAATGATAAATAATACATATATAAAAATTACAGTATCTATAATTGTAATAATTATTATTAATTTTTCTTTAATATTTGATATTTAATATTTCAAAAATGCAATGTAAGATTGGTAATTCTTCATGTACTCTAACTCGACACTGCGTTAGACCTAAAGTGTAACCCCAATGCAGTTATGCATATTTTACATTCCTATGTTCTTCATATAGGAAAACAATATATTTTTGTATTATTAAATATATATTTAATAATGTTAACGTAAATTAGATATCTATACCCATATATCTATAGTAAATATACAGGTATAGGTATATACATTATATATATATATATATATATATATATATATATATATATATATATATATATATATATATATATATATATATATATATATATATATATTGGAAAATAAATAAGCACTCACTGGTCTTCTGGCATCTGTGACAAAAATTCTTTTTTACATTTTTGAATAAAGAATTTTTGTCACAGATGCCAGAAGACCAGTGAGTGCTTATTTCTTTTCCAATTTATCTACTACCTTACAGCACCCTGGCGGTTGCCATTGATGGTGGGAGTGCATACACACCTCTATTTTTACATTTATATATAGATAGATAGATAGATAGATAGATAGATAGAAATATGTATTTACAATAAATATAACATTGTTCTGTAAGTGAAGAACATTGGAATGTGAAATATTCATAACTCCTGTCGGGTTAGCACGTGAGCAATAGGTGTTGGGTTTTTTCTTCTGTGCTCTCCATTGATTACTATGGGGAGAAGTTATCGCCGTCGCAATATTGCAAAGTCCGTTGGTTAGTTGGATTTACTTTCAACTTTTAATACATGCGCAACCCAAATTTACATTTGAGCAGGAGCAATAAATAGCATGCCACTTGTAATTTACCCCTAAGTATAAATATTAACATTAACATTCATTATAAAAAAAAAACTAACGGCTAGATTACGAGTTTGGCGTTAGCCTTAAAAAGCAGCGTTGAGAGGTCCCAACGCTGCTTTTTAACGCCCGCTGGTATTACGAGTCTGGCAGGTACAGGTGTACCGCTCACTTTTCTTCCTCGACTCGAGCTTACCGCAAATCCCCTTACGTCAATTGCATATCCTATCTTTTTAATGGGAATTGCCTAACGCAATTCCCATTAAAGTCTTGGAAGAAGTGAGCGGTACACCCTCTTCTGTCAAGACTTCTACCGCATTTACAATTCAGTAGTTAAGAGTTTTATGGGCTAACGCCGTAACATAAAACTCTTAACTAAAGTGCTACAAAGTACACTTACACCCATAAACTACCTATTAACCCCTAAACTGACCCCCCCCCCCCCAAAATCACAAACACTTAAATAAAGTTTTTAACCTCTAATCTGCCGACCGGACATAAATATATTAACCCCTAAACCACCGCACTCCCGCCTCGCAAACACTAGTTACATTTTATTAACCCCTAATCTGCTGTCCCTAACATCGCCGGCACCTATCTACATTTTTTTTAGCCCCTAATCTGCCGCCCCCAACGTCGCCGCTACTATATTAAATTTATTAACCCCTAACCCTAAGTCTAACCCCCCTAACTTAAATATAATTTAAATAAAACAAAATAAAATTACTACAATTAGATAAATGATTCCTATTTAAAACTAAATACTAACCTATAAAATAAACCCTAAGCTAGCTACAATATAACTAATAGTTACATTGTATCTAGCTTAGGGTTTATATTTATTTTACAGGCAACTTTGTATTTATTTTAACTAGGTACAATAGTTATTAAATAGTTATTAACTATTTAATAACTACCTAGCTAAAATAAATACAAAAGTACCTGTAAAATAAATCCTAACCTAAATTACAATTAAACCTAACACTACACTATCATTAAATTAATTACATAAACAAACTACAGTTAACCACAATTAAAATAAATAAACTAAAGTATGAAACCCCCCCCACTAAATTACAGAAAATAAAAAAATAATTACAAGAATTTTAAACTAATTACACCTACTCTAATCCCCCTAATAAAATAAAAAAGCCCCCCAAAATAAAAAAAAATCCCTACCCTATACTAAATTACAAATAGCCCTTAAAAGGGCCTTTTGCAGGGCATTACCCCAAAGTAATCAGCTCTTTTACCTGCAAAAAAAAATACAATACCCCCCCAACATTAAAACCCACCACCCACACACCCAACCCTACTCTAAAACCCACCCAATCCCCCCTTAAAAAAACACTACTCCCTTGAAGATCACCCTACCTTGAGATGTTTTCACAAAGCCTTTAAATGACGTCATCCAAGATGGCGTCCCTTGAATTCCGATTGGCTGATAGGATTCTATCAGCCAATCGGAATTAAGGTAGGAAAAATCCAATCGGAATTCAAGGGACGCCATCTTGGATGACGTCATTTAAAGGAACCTTCATTCTTCGCTTGGACTTTGTTTGAAGAGGATGCTCCGTGTAGGCTGGATTGAAGATGGACCCGCTCCGCTCCGGATGGATGAAGATAGAAGATGCCGCCTGGATGAAGACTTCTGCCACTTGGAGGACCTCTTCTGCCCGGATCGGATGAAGACTTCTGCCCCTCTGGAGGTCCACTTGTGCGCGGCTGGGTGAAGACGTCTCAAGGTAGGGTGATCTTCAAGGGGGTAGTGTTAGGTTTTATTAAGGGGGGATTGGGTGGGTTTTAGAGTAGGGTTGGGTGTGTGGGTGGTGGGTTTTAATGTTGGGGGGTATTGTATTTTTTTTACAGGTAAAAGAGCTGATTACTTTGGGGCAATGCCCCGCAAAAAGCCCTTTTAAGGGCTATTTGTAATTTAGTATAGGGTAGGGAATTTTTTTATTTTGGGGGGCTTTTTTATTTTTTTAGGGGGATTAGAGTAGGTGTAATTAGTTTAAAATTCTTGTAATTATTTTTTTGATTTCTGTAATTTAGTGGGGTTTTTTTTCATACTTTAGTTTATTTTAATTGTAGTTAATTGTAGTTAGTTTATGTAATTCATTTAATGATAGTGTAGTGTTAGGTTTAATTGTAATTTAGGTTAGGATTTATTTTACATGTAAATTTGTACTTATTTTAACTAGGTAGCTATTAAATAGTTATTAACTATTTAATAACTATTGTACCTAGTGAAAATAAATACAAACTTGCCTGTAAAATAAATATAAACCCTAAGCTAGATACAATGTAACTATTAGTTATATTGTAGCTAGCTTAGGGTTTATTTTATAGGTAAGTATTTAGTTTTAAATAGGAATAATTGTAGTAATTTCATTAAGAATATTTAACATTATATTTAAATTAGGGGGGGGTGTTAGGGTTAGGGTTAGACTTAGGTTTAGGGGTTAATAACTTTATTATAGTGGCGGCGACGTTGGAGGCGGCAGATTAGGGGTTAATAAATGTAGTTAGGTTGCGGCGACGTTGGAGGGGCAGATTAGGGGTTAATAAATATAATGTAGGTGTCGGCGATGTTGGGGGCAGCAGATTAGGGGTTCATAAGTATAATGTAGGTGGCAGCGGTGTCCGGAGCGGCAGATTAGGGGTTAATAATTATAATGTAGGTGGCGACGATGTCGGGGACGGCAGATTAGGGATTAATAAATGTAAGATTAGGGGTGTTTAGACTAGGGGTTCATGTTAGGGTGTTAGGTGTAGACATAAATGTATTTCCCCATAGGAATCAATGGGGCTGCGTTAGGAGCTGAACACTGCTTTTTTGCAGGGTTTTTTTTCATCCGGCTCAGCCCCATTGTTTCCTATGGGGAAATCATGCACGAGCACGTTTTGCCAGCTCACCGCTACCGTAAGCAGCGCTGGTATTGAGGTGAGATGTGGAGCTAAATTTTGCTCTACGCTCACCTTTTTGCGGCTAACGCCAGGTTTAAAAAAACCTGTAATACCAGCGTTGTCTTAAGGGAGCGGTGAAAAAAAAAGGCTCGTTAGCAACGCAAGCCTTACCGACAAAAACTCGTAATCTCGCCGCATTATTTTAAAATGTCTTCAATTTGATGCAACAGAGAAAAAAAAAAATTGTTATTACTGACTGAGTGACTGAGCTGCCTCATGATTTGATCTTTTCTGGCTTTCTGACACACACAAAACACAATTATAAATCCCAGATGGTGCAGGGTAAAATTGTATTGTTGACAGCAGCAGTTTATATCTTATTACATTATCCTTTGGTCAGCAGTATCATGAAACACTTAGTATACACTGACATTACACATAGCTATATCAAGGCATAAGGTAGTTTCTTGTTTTAACGTTATCTTATTGCAATCATGGTCACAAGACCTTATAGGTTTTATTAATACAAGAAGAGACATGTAAAGGCAAGTTATAGCCCTTTATATTATTTATTAGATAACTTAGAAAGCTCCAAATTATATTAACCCTTTTGCTGCTGAGTCATTTTCACGTCCCTGTGCTGAAGCCTTTTGTTGTAGTGCTCACTGTATTTATACAATAAGTTACTTTTTTTTTGGAGGTACCCATGCAAATCATATGTTTAGTTTTTTTAGCAGACAGAATTTTTTAGAAAATAACTAGTTTGCAGAAATATGGAAATGCAGCAAAACAATGCCATAGAAAGGGCCAGATTTCAAGTGTCACGTTAATGGGACAGTCTATTCAAAATTAAACTTTCATGATTCAGATAGGTGTAATTTTAAACAACTTTCAAATGTACTTTTATCATTAAATTTCCGTTGTTCTCTTGGTATTCTTAGTTGAAAGCTAAACCTAGGTAGGCTCATATGATAATTTCTAAGCCCTTGAAGGCTGCCTCCTATCTGAATGCATTTGACAGCTTTTCACAGCTAGAGGGCATTAGTTCATGTGTGCCATATAGATAACATTGTGCTCATGCCTGTGGAGTTACAGTTGTGCTCATAAGTTTGGTGTTTGGCTGAAGCCATTTATTATCAACTGTGTTTACTCTTTTTAAATCATAATGACAACAGAAACTACCCAAATGACCCTGATCAAAAGTTTACATACCCCAGTTCTTAATACCGTGCATTGCCCCCTTTAACATCAATGACAGCTTGAAGTCTTTTGTGGTATTTGTGGATGAGGCTCTTTATCTTCTCAGATGGTAAAGCTGCCGATTCTTCCTGGCGAAAAGCCTCCAGTTCCTGTAAATTCTTGGGCTGTCTTGCATGAACTGCACGTTTTAAATCTCCCCAAAGTGGCTCAATGATATTGAGGTCAGGAGACTGAGATGGCCACTCCAGAACCTTCACTTTATTCTGCTGTAGCCAATGACAGGTTGACATGGCCTTGTAGAACAAAATGTGGTTAGGAGAATAACCACAGAAAAGAGTACACTTGTAGCACTCAAGAGCTAGTTAGATTGCTGGAAAAATTCTGAAAAGCGCAGTGTGGTGGAACATTAAAAAGACAACATTAGTCTCCAAGTGTACTGAACCTAACTAAGTTAAAACTTAACATTTATTAATTATGCAGTGCTAAAATTTGCGGAAAACACGAAAATTAAAAACACTAACTGTAATTGGAGCTAGAATAAGTCTGAAATGTATAGGCTAATTGGACCGATGTAGAGATCTATAGATCAGAGTCTCCCCTATAAGGGCTATAGTGTTGTGGATAAAGTTATCCACAATTGTATATGCTCAGAGATTGAGTACAGTTAAATGTATAGAATATGATCAATTATACACTTGATTCTATGCAGATGTAGGCTGCTGTGTCCAGCAATAGCTGATACTAGATAGATTGTATTCTGGATAGCAATAGTAAAATAGTGTGACAACTAGAAACTAAAATAATAGTAACACTGTCACCCTGTGTTGATTACAACAATTGTGGTTTATATTATACAAAATGAGGAAAATTGGAATCTTGTACCATATCTGTTATTTTTGGAAGAACCAATGAATAGAAATACCTCAATTAGGGTTACATTTATTCCCACTCTAGTGGGATTTATTATATTGGGGTGTATAACACTCCCTGTGAAGTTAGTCCACTATTGATTGACACCTCTTTGGACACATTGATGTGATTATATCTAAAGAAATGGGTTGCAATAAGTTGAAGTTTGTGACCCAGATCTCAAAATGAATATACGTGAAAAGATATACTGAGCCTTGTGTTTAGGATCATTGTCATGTTGGAATGTCCAAGTACGTCTCATACGCAGCTTCCGGGCTGATGAATGCAAATTTTCCTCCAGTATTTTTTGATAACATACTGCATTCATCTTGCCATCAATTCTGACCAACTTTCCTGTGCCTTTGTAGCTCACACATCCCCAAAACATCAGCGATCTACCTCTGTGTTTCACAGTAGGAATGGTGTACCTTTCATCATAGGCTTTGTTGACTCCTCTCCAAATGTAGCGTTTATGGTTGTGGCCAAAAAGCTAAATTTTGGTCTCATCACTCCAAATGACTTTGTGCCAGAAGGTTTGAGGCTTGTCTCTGTGCTGTTTGGCGTATTGTAAGCAGGATACTTTGTGGCATTCACGTAGTAATGGCTTTCTTCTGGCGACTCGACCATGCAGCCCATCTTTCTTCAAGTGCCTCCTTATTGTGCATCTTGAAACAGCCACACCACATGTTTTCAGAGAGTCCTGTATTTCACCTGAAGTTATTTGTGGGGTTTTCTTTGCATCCCGAACAATTTTCCTGGCAGTTGTGGCTGAAATTTTAGTTGGTCTACCTGACCATGGTTTGGTTTCAACAGAACCCCTCATTTTCCACTTCTTGATTAGAGTTTGAACACTGCTAATTTGCATTCTCAATTCCTTAGATATCTTTTTATATCCCTTTCCTATTTTATACAGATCAACTACCTTTGACAATTCTTTTGCTTTCCCCATGACTCAAAATCCAGAAACGTCAGTGCAGCACTGGATGAAAGATGCAAGGGTCTGTCAGGAGTCCAGAAACTCATTGACCTTTTATACACACACACTAATTTCAAGCAAACAGGTCACAGGTGAGGATGGTTACCTTTAATAGCCATTCAAACCCCTTTGTGTCAACTTGTGTGCATGTTATCAGGCCAAAATCACCAGGGTATGTAAACTTTTGATTAGGGTCATTTGGGTAGTTTCTGTTGTCATTATGATTTAAAAAGAGTAAACACAGTTGATTGATAATAAATGACTTCAGCCAAACACTAACCATGAGTGAAAGAAACGTTTTTGTGTTATCATTCATATTCTCTGAAAAATGGCCAAGAAATCATAAATTCTGCCAGGGTATGTAAACTTATAAGCACAACTGTACTTATGAGAGGGCACTGATTGGCTAAAACGCAAGTCTTTAAAAAGAACTGAAATAAGGGGGTAGTCTGCAGAAACTTAGGGGCCGATTTAGCAAGCTCTGTATGGAGCTTGATGCCCCTTGTTTCCGGCAAGCCTTAAGGCTCGCCTGAAACAGAAGTTATGAAGCAGCGGTCTAAAGACCGCTGCTCCATAATTTGTCTGCCTGCTCTGAGGCCGCGGACAGAAATCAACTCGATCGAATACGATCGGGTTGATTGACACCCCCTGCTAGCGGCCGATTGGCCGCAAATCTGCAGGGGGCAGCATTGCACCATGCTGACAGCGTATGCTGTCGGCATTTATCGATGTGCAGCGGACATGATACGCTACATCGTATCATGTCCGCTCACACTATGATAAATATACCCCAAAGATACAATTTAATCACAGAGGTAAAAAGCATATTAATATAACTGTGTTGGTTATGAAAAACTGGGGAATGGGTAATAAAGGAATTATCTATCGTTTTAAACAATTACAATTCTGGAGTAGACTGTCCCTTTAAATATTTTCATTGCTCGTCTGCTAGCTGCGCGCATATTACAAGTTGAATGTAAAAAGTTAGTGTGTGAGCAAAAGATCAGGCTAAATTCAGGACTTCCAATATCGTGACCATGCTTACATCTTCTCCCTATAGACTTGTATGGGGCGTTACAGCTAAAAGATAACATTTATCGCTCACGCTAATCCGACACCAACAGTTCTAAACCCGAAGTGATTAAGAAATATTTTTTCATTCCAATGTTCTTCACATAGAAGAAAATATTCTTTTATTTTAAAATATTTTATTCTACAGTATATATATATATGATTTTTTTTGGTAAAATGTATATCTATACCTATATATCTATATAAATATATATACACAAACACTCACACACACACACAGACAGATAGATAGATAGATAGATAGATAGATACAGTTATACTGTATATAGATATATAGAACTGGTTTTCATACCTCAGGCCTCCCTAACAGGCCAAATTTCAGGATTATCTTGGGTGAGAGCAGGTAAAATAACTATCGGCTATATTACGAGTTTTGCGTTATGAGTGAAAAAGCCTCATAACGCTGCTTTTTCACTAACGCCGGTATTACGAGTCTTGCAGGTATAACTGTACCGCACACCTTTTTGGCCGTAACGCAACGTAACTACCGCACCTTTCAAAAAGTCATTTTTCAATGGTACTTCCATAGCGCCGGTATTATGAGTTTTGCCTGGGAGGCCAAAAAGTGAGCGATACAGCCTATACCGTCAAGATTCATTCCGCCATCTAAAGTCAGTAGTTATGGGTTACAAATCTGTAGCATAAAACTCATAACTAAAGTGTTACAAAGTACACTAACACCCATAAACTACCTATTAAACCCTAAACCGAGGCCCTCCCGCATCGCAAACACTAAAATAAATTATTAACCCCTAATCTGCCACTCCGAACATCGCCGCCACTATAATAAACATATTAACCCCTAAACCGCCGTACTCCTGCATCGCAAACATTAGTTAAATATTTATAACCCCCTAATCTGGTACCCCCAACGTCACTGCCACCACTATACTAAAGTTATTAACCCCTAAACCTAACCCTTTGTCTAACCCTAACACCCCTAACTTTAATATAATTAAAATAAATCTAAATAAAAATTACAATCATTACTTAACTAATTCCTATTTAAAACTAAATACTTACCTGTAAAATACACCCTAAGCTAGCTATAATATAATTAATAGTTACATTGTAGCTATCTTAGGTTACATAGGTTACATAGGTAGACTAGTTACTAAATAGTTATTAACTATTTACTAGCTATCTAGTTAAAATAAATACAAATTTCCCTGTAAAATAAAACCTAACCTTTCTTACACTAACACCTTACATTACACTACAATTAAATCAATTACATTAATTAAATACAATTAACTAAATTACAAAAAAAATAAACACTAAATTACACAAAATAAAAAAGAAATTATTAAATATTTAAACTAATTACACCTAATCTAATAGCCCTATCAAAATAAAAAAGCCCCCCCAAAATAAAAAAAACCTAGCCTAAACTAAACTGCCAATAGCCCTTAAAACGGCCTTTTGCTGGGCATTGCCCCAAAGAAATCAGCTCTTTTACCTGTAAAAAAATACAACCTCCCAACAGTAAAACCCACCACCCACACAACCAAACCCCCCCAAATAAAATCCTATCTAAAAAACCTAAGCTCCCCATTGCCCTGAAAAGGGCATTCGGATGGGCATTGCTCTTAAAAGGGCATTTAGCTCTTTTTCCTTGCCCAAACCCTAATCTAAAAATAAAACCCACCCAATAAACCCTTAAAAAAACCTAACACTAGACGTTCGGCGCGGAGCATCCTCTTCTGTCGACGGCTCTTGAAGAATGAAGGTTCCTTTAAGGGACGTCATCCAAGATGGCGTCCCTTGAATTCCAATTGGCTGATAGAATTCTATCAGCCAATCGGAATTAAAGGGTAAAAAATCCTATTGGCTGATGCAATCAGCCAATAGGATTGAGCTTCAATCCTATTTGCTGATCCAATCAACCAATAGGATTGGGCTCGCATTTTATTGGCTGATTGGAACAGCCAATAGAATGCAAGCTTAATCCTATTGGCTGATTGCATCAGCTAATAGAATTGAAGCTCAATCCTATTGGCTGATTGCATTTTGGGGGGCTTTTTTATTTTGATAGGGCTATTAGATTAGGTTTAATTAGTTTAAATATTTGATTATTTCTGTTTAATTTTGTGTAATTTAGCGTTAATTATTATTGCAGGTGTTAGGCTTTTTTTTAGCCAGCTCTCCCCATTGATGTCTATGGGGAAATCGTGCACGAGCACATAAAACCAGCTCAAAGCAGCGCTGGTTTTTGTGTGCGGTATGGAGCTCAACGCTGCCATATTGCCTGCTAACGCCTGGTTTTTGCAAACCTGTAATAGCAGCGCTATAGGGAGGTGAGCAGTGGAAATAACTTGCAAGTTAGTACCGAGCCGCTCATAACGCAAAACTCGTAATCTGGCCGTTTGTTTACTAATCAGCTGATTATTTCACTTGTGCTCTAGTTCAGATATCCTCAAAATCTGACTTGTTAGGGAGTCCTGAGGGCTGGTTTGAAACCAGTGCTCTAGAGTTTATTTAAAGAGCAGCATGGAAATATGTATTTACTAAGGCCTAGATTACAAGTAGAGAGCTAATATATCACAAAATTGCCTGTTTATATTACAAGTGGCTGGTTATTGCTGCCGCGAGCTTGCCCCCAAAATACAGTGTGTAGTTCTTTTTTTAAATTAAAAAATAACAATAGTAGCAAAAAAAGAAAGAAAGTGCACTAGGCAGTTTTTGGAGGCTAAAGTTGGTAGCTGAAAAGTGCCTTTACATTGTGGTCTATGAAAACTAAATGTTCCCTGTAAATATATACTGTATGTATATTTTACGCTTTGCTGCCCATCTCTGTGCGACTTACCCCTTTAGCGAGCTCTCATGAGTGCAATGCTTCCAAGCAGAGGCGTAACTAGAAACCACAGGGCCTAGCTGCAAGAATCTAAGAAGCCCCCCCCCCAAAAAAAAAGGTGAATTTGATACATATATTTTTTTTTTACATTTTACAAAGAAAATAAAATGTGAATCAGATTACATGTCTGCAAAAGGAGGTACCCTGTGCCCACAGTCTGTGAGATGGTCTGACCCCCTATTACTGTATATAGTGACACTGTTTAACCCACCAGTATTGTATATAGTGAGTTAGTGACACAGTCTGTAATCTGCCGGTGAGATGGCTGGCCTGACCCTACCCGTCCCAGTACTTTATAAAGTGACCACAGTAGTCTGTGACATGGTCCAGCCCCCCGTACTGTATATAATGGTACTGTATAGTGACACTGTTTACCCCCCCCTGAGCTGTAGTAACAAGGTCTGTAATTTGCTGGTTCCACAAACACACACACATACATGCATAAATACACACACAGTCACATACATACATAAATACACACACAGTCACATACATACATACATACATACATACACACACACATACATACACAGATACACACACACACAGTCACATACATACATACACACACACATACACACATACATACATACAAACACACATACATACACAGATACACACACACAGTCACATACATACATACATACATACACACAGTCACATACACACACACATACACACAGTCACATACATACACACAGTCACATACATACATACACATACACACACACACATACATACACACACAGATACACACACACACAGTCACATACATACATACATACATACACACAGTCACATACACACACACACACATACATACATACACACACAGATACACACAGACACAGTCACATACATACATACACACAGTCACATACACACACACATACACACAGTCACATACATACATACATACATACATACATACATACACACACAGTCACATACATACATACACACATATACATACATACATACATACATACACACAGTCACATACATACATACACATACACACACACACACACACATACATACACATACACACACACACAGATACACACACACACAGTCACATACATACATACACACACACACACACAGTCACATACATACATACACACACACACACATACATACATACACAGATACACACACACACAGTCACATACATACATACACACAGTCACATACATACATACACACATACATACATACATACACACACACACATAAACACCAATGGGTAAAATACTAACCCCTGTAGTCAGAGACAGAGACACTAGTGAAGCATTGCATCACACTCACATGATATCAGTGCAGGCAGTGGCAGGTCAACGTTTTTTATTGGGGGGGGGGAATTTTTGGAAGCTGGGCCCCCACCCCACCTCTGCACCCCTTGTAGTTCCGCCCCTGCTTCCAAGCAATGCAAGCTCAAGGTCGAGGGGGACCTTGAGCAAATATGTACATGTATGTATATACATATGTATTTATGTATTTATATATGTATTTACAGACATATGTAAACATATAAACACATAAATACATATGTATACATATATAGACATATATTTAAGTGCATTGGAGCCCTTTGCCGTTAAGTAGATGAAAACATGAAAAAGCATATATATGCAATATTCATATTTAATAATGTGTTATAACTGTATTTACTGTAAATGTTTCACATTTCAATGTTCTTCACATAGCAGAATATGTTCTATGTATTTTTAAATAGATATTCCTATATATAATGATGTATTGGAATGTGAAATATTCATATTATTATGTCGGGTTAGCACACTTGAGAATATGCAATTGGGTATACTAATCTATCTGATCTGATGACACTCATGAGCAAAAGAAGAATATATAAACTGGCATTGTGAAAATGTATATCATATGTAGAGAATAGATCTGGCTTTAAAATATCCAGCTGTGTCCCATGCTACCCATAAGAATTAGAGCTGTTTTATACCAAAACAAAAAAAGGAAAAGTAAGAGGTTTTAGCACTCATTCTCCTATACAAATTAGAATTAAATGTAACTGTTATTAATATATTTTAAAAGTAAATTAAGGGAAACAAATCCCTACTATATGTTGTCCCTCTGTAATTACCACCAATATAGAATAAATGAACTAAAAGCGTATAAATCACCCCACCCCCTAATTTTCTTGGCCTTAACCAGAACCTCAGCATCAGGTGGGGGCAGTGGAGGCTCCTCCATTTGAGCACACTCGCACGTGCCCCCCCCCCCAGCAGCCCAAGAAGAAAAAAAAACTGAAGAAAAAAAAAAAAAAACTGAAGAAAAAAAAATATAATTTTTCCAATAGCCCCCTACTGGAAAAATTATATTTATTTTGTCCCCCAAAAAACAATAAAATCCAAACAGTTTTTTATATTTTTTCAATCATGTAAAAAAAATTTTTTTTTATTATTATTATACTAACCCATATTATCCCATAACCGCATGTGCGGTAGCTAAAATATGCCACAGTGTCTATGCGCATCCTAAATTTGCATGCTGCGCAGCTCCCAGCCTCCCCAGCCCCATACACTGTTGATCGCACACTTCAGCCTGTGCGAACTTGTGGGAGGTGTTGTTTACTGATCGGCAGCAGCCAGTGACACAGTAGAGCGCCATCACTCACAGTCACGTGATGACGCTTGACAAGCTCCTGCTCCTCCCATTGCGACCGGGCCCAGCAGGTCCCACTCACAGGGGGGCCCAAGATTTCAGGCCGCACGTGCGGTAGCTAAAATATGCCACAGTGTCTATGTGCATCCTAAATTTGCATGCTGCACAGCTCCCAGCCTCCCCAGCCCCATACACTGTTGATCGCACACTTCAGCCTGTGCGAACTTGTGTGAGGTGTTGTTTACTGATCGGCAGCAGCCAGTGACACAGTAGAGCGTCATCACTCACAGTCACGTGATGACGCTCGACAAGCTCCTGCTCCTCCCATTGCAACCGGGCCCAGCAGGTCCCACTCACAGGGGGGCCCAAGATTTCAGGCTGTATTTTTTTTTTATTATTATTTTTTTTCCCAGCCAAATAAAACTTTAATTGATGACTGATTGGCTGATTGCAATTTCCAGGGCAGGCACTGCAGCACAATTGCACAGTCACACCCATGTCAGTGTTTGTGTGACCGGCTGCCCCGGGAATTTTCAATTTTGGCACGCACTGCCGCGCATAGGCTAGAGCTAAAGAGTCTGCCTCCTTCCTCCTGACTGACTGGATGCATGAGTATCTTAATCGTCTCTTGACTGCACATGCAGCCTAGTCAGGAGGAGTCATCGAGTCTGGAGTGGAACTGGTCTGGCGGAGTCTGCAGGCTTGCTTAGCAGTGATTCAGTGAGTGAGACCGGAGAAGCTGTGGAGAGAGAGACATCTCTAGTGGCAGCCACGGTGAGCTGAGGGGGGCCGGGGGGGCATGGGGGGGGCATGACACTGTGTCACTGTGTCATGTTGTGTTAGCTCTGGATGGGAGAAAATCTGCTTGGCACCGCACGGGTTATATGGGGTTAATAGGTAGACGCGGGCGGGGGGGCTTAAAGTGTGTGACTACATTGTTTGTGGGGGTAGAAGATAGAGATAAGAACGACAAACAGGTGACACGTTTAATTGCTAATAGGGGATACAACTGAAAGCTTTCAGGACACTGAGGTCCCTTGTCAAGCCTTATTAGAATGCCTAAGGAAGGAACCTCAGTGTCCTGAAAGCTTTCAGTTGTATCCAATATAGTTATTCAATATAGTATCACCTGTATGTTGCTCTTATCTACTTACAAAAGGATTTTACTTCTTTCAATAATGTCATTAATGCTTATGTAGAGCTAACAAAACAGGTCTTCAATTTTATTCTATAATGGGCAACTGATAATTGTTGGTACTAAATATAAATAACTTACTATAAAATATATTAAACAGTATTACTTTATGTTGATGGTGCCAACATCTACTATTGCAGTAAGTAGTAATAATGCATGATAAGAGAAAAGCTTTCCTGAGTTCCCTGTCTTACTCAGGTCTGAGGTAAAAGTAATATTGATTTATAGATGGCATTTACATACAGAGTAGGGATAGAAGGCCAGAAAGGGATATGAGGACAAAGACTTTGAGTCTAAGAGCCCCATTTATCCAAAACTCGCCAGCATAGATAAAGCTCATGCAAACCTTTTTTTTTTATTTTAAGTATATTGTTATTTACAATACAAGGATACATTTATAATAAAGTTATGTTCATTATTTCCCACTATTTATACTACTACGCTTATGTCCATTTTTATGCCATTTTGTTTTTTTACATACCTGCTTGCATGTGTTATGAAATCCTCATAATTTTAGGATGTCAGGTATACTTGTGTATGTATATGTGTTTATTTGTGTGTGTGTGTACATAGGTATGAGTGTGTGTAGGTATGATATACACACCCACACATTAAATGGGCGGAGTCATCTGAGGGGCGGGGCTAGTGCTCCCCCATCTTCAAAAGTCACCAGCCGCCACTGGGTGGGGGGACTACAAAACATGTCACTAGCACCTAAAATAGTGTTTATTTATTCTATATTGGTGGTAACGCTCAAGTGAGCATTTAAAGCCCGCCCCGTCTCTTGCTCGACCAATTGCGTGAGAGAAGGGACTGTCAATCACTTGGAGAGAGTGAGCACTTCAGTAATTTCTCCTTGCAACCTCAGCGGTGGCGTAGAGTGTAAGAAGCAGAGGTCTAATGAGTGCTGCTTCTTACATTGCAGGAAGCAGGCTTGCATATGCGAACCTGCCCCGCAAGGACTCCGGAGCAACTTACGCTGCTTAGTACATGGAGCGCATAGAAGGGCTTTGTTTCCCTTAATTTACTTTTAAAAAATATTAATAAAAGTTAAAGGGACCCTGAACCCAAATTTTTTCTTTCATGATTCGGATAGAACATGCAATTTTAAGCAACTTTCAAATTTACTCCTATTATCATTTTTTCTTTGTTCTCTTGCTATCTTTTTTGAAAAAGAAAAAAAAGAAGGCATCTAAGCTTTTTTTTTTTTATTTAGCACTCTAGACAGCACTTTCTTATTGGTGGATCAATGTATCCACCACTCAGCAAGGACAACCCAGGTTGTTCACCAAAAATGGCCCGGCATCTAAACTTACATTCTTGCATTTCAAATAAAGATACCAAGATAATGAAGAAAATTTGATAATAGGAGTAAATTAGAAAGTTGCTTAAAATTGCATGCTCTATCTGAATCACGAAAGAAACAATTTGGGTTCAGTGTCCCTTTAAATGTTGTTCTAATTTGTAAAGTAGAATGCGTGCTAAAACCTCTTACTTGTCCTTTTTCTTTTGGTATAAAATACCCCTGACACTCATAGAAGAGCTGTTTCTCTTTTAATGAACACAGAACTACAACATTAAAATCCACCTAGTCCACTGGTTTTCAAACCTTTCCTCAGACCTCCGTAACAGGCCACGTTTTGAGGATATCGGAACTAGAGCACAGGTGAAATAATCAGCCGTTTAGTAAACATGGTTATTTTACCGCTCTCATCCAAGGTAGTCCAGAAAACCTGGCCTGTTGGGGAGGCCTGACGACAGGTTTGAAAAACCAGTGACCTAGAGGTTTAAAAGGACACTTTACTCACATTGTTGTATCATTTAAGTGAACAAAATAATAGCCTCAGTTGCGTATTTTCTGCTAAGGTTTATTAGCTGTCAGACACAAATGCTTATGGTCAGTAAAATTATTATTAAGAGAAAATACCTAACTATCATCCAATGTGCATTAGCATAAACTACCTATCGGCCAATGAACATTAGCAGGAAGTATACTACTAATACTCTGCTTTTAGTTTCAAGGTCAATTTAAACAGTTTATACCTCACAATAATTTTAGGACAACAAAAAAAAATATCATGTATATATTCAGCTCTTTCATATGAATGATAGACAATATTTAGTACAGCATCCCTTTAAAGAATATAACAGTATATGTTTACAGTTGCCCTATTTTTATATAATAATTATAACAATAGTAACTTGTTTTTCTTTAGGCTGTTGACATTTTACTGCAACATGGAGCGTATGTCAATGTTCAAGATGCTGTATTCTTTACGCCTTTACATATTGCAGCTTACAATGGCCATGAACAGGTAAGTTAGCGAGCGTGAAAGTGCGCTAAAAGTGTGCTATATACTGCATGCAGAATATCCTGAGACAGCTTTTCATTCTGCACTCAAAACATTTCTGCTATCTTGCCACTTATCCAACTCCATTTTATAATCCCTCCATTTAACATTGACAGATTTCTTCAGTACTTAAATAGATGCATGTTTATTGGGAAAAAAACACAAAAACAACAGAGTATGTTTTGGTGTCTACCTAATTATGGGGTTGATCCCAATCTTGGATTTGATCATTGCGGCATTTTAGGGGCATCAAATCAACTTTTCGATGTTGACACATATTATAATCAGCCATTTTTGCAATATGATTACAAAACTCATCATTGTGATATATTAAAATAACTAAACTGGTTCTCGCTTGACTAGGCGCTTTCTTCGCCTCTCTTGCCTTGTCTAAAACCACTTTTTTGACAAACTCATGCACTACCTGAGCAGTAGTCTCACCCCTGCTCCCCACTCCCCCTATAACTTAAAGGGACAGTAAACACCAGAATTTTTGTTGTTTAAAAAGGTAGATAATCCCTTTATTATCCATTCCCCAATTTTGCATAACCAACACAGTTATAATAATACACTTTTTACCTCTGTGATTACCTTGTATCTATGGCTCTGCAAACTGCCCCCTTATTTCAGTTCTTTTGACTGACTTGCATTTTTAGCCAATCAGTGCTTGCTCTTAGGAGCTTCACATGCCTGAGCTCAATGTTATCTATATGAAACACATGAACTAACACCCTCTAGTGGTGAAAAACTGTCAAAATGCATTCAGATTAGAGGTGGCCTTCAAGGTCTAAGAAATTAGGATATATACCTCCTAGATTTAGCTTTCAACTAAGAATACCAAGAGAACAAAGCAAAATTGGTAATAAAAGTAAATTGGAAAGTTGTTTAAAATTACATGCCCTATTTAAATCATGAAAGTTTTTTTTTTTACTTGACTGTCCCTTTAAGGTCCTATTCTTCCACTCTACACTCCATTCCCCATTACAACAAGGAAGCTGGTTAGTCAGCATTCTCACTCAGAGCTCCTCAACTGTGGAATAACCTCCTAGAAGCCAAAAATCTTCCAGCAACCTGAAATCCTTGAAAAGAAAAATCTCTATGTTGTATTAAAAAAAAATTCAAAATCATTTGTATTTTTAAAAATTATATTATTTGTTAAAATATTGAAAAAATAAGGGAAAATTCTAAAGTCCAAAAAGAACTGGGCGTCACCATATTGCAACTTAGGTTACCTTTTCTGCTGTAGCCAATTAGGAATGGGTATAAATGGCTTACTAGAGTGTGCAACCAATGACTGAGTGGAATATAGCTGTGTCTGAACTTTCATGTTTAAATTAAATTGTAAAGCCCACAATATTCCGAATTAAATAATAGGAAAGGAGAATAAAATAAATAATGAAAGTATATTGCAAAGTTGTTTTACTACATGTAATTAAACAATTTATATTAATATTTTGTGGTGTTTAATGTCCCTTTAAGAATATTCAGATATGCCATTCAAATATAATAATCTAACATTTATTCTGATAGTGTAAGTCTATGAGAATCAACTTTCAAATGTTTAATTTTGCTATCGTGTATGTTTCCTTGAATTCAGTGTAACATTTGAAATAGGCAAATGTAACATTAAAAATATTTGTTCTACCTTTTGAATAAAAAAATGGTTTTGTGGCTGTAGCTTCTTAAACAGGTTGCAGGGATAATACATCTAATCATAGTTCAGATTTGATTAACTATAAAGAATCTTCTAAAATGAAACCTTACCTGTTAATTTATTTACATGTTGTGCATTGTAATGCTAAGCAAAGTATTTGAATTATGAGGATATTTAGGGCTACATTATTGTGCGCCGACAAACTGACAAATTTGCCCGTTTGAGGGCATGCGATAATTAACCAGCCATTACAAGTGGCTGGTTATAGCTTCCACAAGCTATGGTTAATTTTCTAAAAGTGCCCCAAATGCCCTCAAAATATAAAAATATAAAAGTAGCATTTTTTTTTAATAAAACCAACTGCACTAGGCAGTTTTGGGGCTTTAAAGTTGGTGGGTGTGGGGTGTTAGAAAAAAAAAAACGGCACTGAAAAATGTCTTTACTTTGCGGTCTATAGGAATTGTGTGTTCCCAGTAAATATATATGTACAGTATATCAGCATATACAGGTACATATATATTTATATTTGCTGCCCATCGCTGCATGACTTCCCCCCTTCCCTGCGCTTTAATTCTGATGCTGTCTCTGATGGCATCAAAACGAGCCTATGGAAGCACGATCTTGTGAGTGCAATGCTTCCCAGCTGCGCAAACATGAGCTGGCGTTCGCATTGCTGTTAACTTGTAATACCAGCGCACATTAGCATGTGCTGGTATTACAAAGTGGAGTGCTAATATTACTTTCTTAAAAGCAATATTTAGCGCTACATTTAAAATCGAGCCAATTATGTTGTTATTGCAAAAAAGTTTTAAGATCACTATTCTAAAATACCCTTAAAGGGATAGAAAGGTCGAAATTGAAATGTTCACGGGTGCATTTGAATATGAAATATACTTCCATTACCAAAAATGCTTCTAGTAAAACCTATTGCTGTTTTTCTGCAGCATACGCAGACAGCCATTGCTGTCTTTTTTTTCAGCTTTGCAATCTCCTTTCATTGATGTGTTTTTTTAGAAATATTTGACAAGCTTTTAAAAGGATTCTAGCTTAATTTTACAATCTAAATAGCCTGATGTGTACAAAGTCATTGAAGGTCATATTCTTTTATTCCGTGCTTCACATAACTGTTGCTATTTGATCATTTAGATCACACGCCTCCTTCTGAAATTTGGTGCCGATGTTAACATGAGTGGAGAAGTTGGTGACAGACCCCTGCATCTCGCCTCTGCCAAAGGCTTTTTGAACATCACAAAATTATTGTTGGAAGATGGAAGCAAAGCTGATGGTAAATATCACTTCAATTACTTTTTGTGACTATCATGAGCATAATCTTTTAGCAATGACAGATCAAGCATATTATCTGCATATTATCTTGTGCAATTTGTTCTGTCACCGTGATATTTATTCTAATTTTGTATACAACATAAAACATCTCTCCATCTACCAAATATTACTTGTTTAAATTTTCTGTAATATTAGCTGCAGCTTTATTGCCGCAGGAGCTGTAATGTGCTTTACTGAGGTTATAGCAACAAAAACTACTGTGCATTTAAAGGAGCAGATTTTGATATATATATACAGTATTTATTTAATAAATCTATGTTTTTATAAAACTCCCCATAATGGGCCAAATTGAGATTGGAGTGCTAACAGCTACACGCGAGAGAAAAGGGATTTGCAGGCATCAGGTTTTTTTTGCTCATATTACAAGATGAAAGTAAATGCGATCGCTTGAGCGCTATTTTAGTTAACGCTCATCGGGATAACGTGTCCTCAAAGCTCTGGTTAACTGTTTTGCAAAACAAAAAAGGTGTCACAAAACACATCAAAAATACATTACAAAGTAAAGTTAATCTCGTAATAACACCATGTAATGAAATTTTTTTTTTTTTAAATTGCACATAAAAGTTATAAGAGCTCACAAATATGAGGTCTCAGATGTTAGAAACAAAGGCAGGTAAAGGGCTTTAACATAGAGATAATTATTTATATATATATATATACATGTATATATTTAAATATATATATATATATATATATATATATATATATATATATATATATATATATATATATATATATGTGTGTGTTTATATGTGTGTACTAGGGATAGGCGAATGTGCTAAAAATGTAATTTGTCTGGTAGAACAAATAGTCCTTTGGACATTCGTTTTTGACAATTGAATGTTGATATGAATGAAAATCCATTAAAATTCTTTAATCAAATATTATTTCCAGTTTTTGAAAGTTACTTTCATTTTGGAATGTTCTGAATTGGATCGAATATCCACATTCAAAATTTCAAATGTAACATTCAATTTAACAAATACTATTCAGAAGTTCAGTAGTTCATGTGGTAGGGAATTCAATTTGAATGTTTCTAATTTGAATATTGCATACTTTGAATATTACAGTTAAAGAGAGCATTAGAAATACTATTACAAGTATATTGCATTTTTTAAATTCAAATATTGCATATTTTGAAAAGAATTAGAAAATTTTTAATTAATATTACAATTAAAGAAAACATTAGAAATACTATTACATTAAAACAAATGTTAGAATGTTGTACAAAGATTAGAAATTCAAAATGAATGCACAAATGTGTTAGAATTCTTTTGATTTTTCTGAATGTTGCAAAACATTCGCCCATCCCTAATGTTTATATGTGTATATATGTATTTACAGACATATATGTATATACATGTGTTTTTATGTGTTTATATGTATAAATATGTATGTTCACATATATACACATGTATACAATTATATAGACATATATTTAAACTTTTGAGCCTTCCCAGTCAAATACCTTGAAACATGCAACATCATCTTTATTCATTTTCAATGAGTTTTAATGTGTTTTGAATAGAAATACTTGAAATTCCTATGGTCTGTTATTTTTATTTAAAAAAATACATATATATATATATATATATATATATATATATATATATATATATATATATATACACACACACACAACAGCAATTTAAAATATGGGGAGGCGAAAAGTAAGTTTAAAATCCTCCACTAGAAGTAAAAAAGTGAGTCATTGTGAACCTAATTTGCATATCTCACCCAGAATCCTTTGGTGCATTGGAAACAGTGTAATCAGAGAGTTTCTGTGGTAAAAGCAAGTCTTCTGACATGTCTAGATTTGTAAATGGTTTACACAATAAGTTATTTTCTCTCTCTCTCTCTCTCTCTCTCTCTCTCTCTCTCTCTCTCTCTCTCTCTCTCTCTCTCTCTCTCTCTCTCTCTCTCTCTCTCTCTCTCTCTCTCTCTCTCTCTCTCTCTCTCTCTCTCTCTCTCTCTCTATATATATATATATATATATATATATATACACACACACATATATATATATATTAAAATAAAATATTTTTTTGTGAAGAACATAGGAATTAAAAGTATTTCTAACTTACTTCAGGTTTAGCTCAATTGGAATATTGCAGTAACTGAACGGTAACTGTAATAACGGTAACGGTGTAAAAGTAATAGCGCATTCCATAGAAGTCTATGGGGAGAAGATAACAAAGTCATGGTATCTGAAATCCTGAAGATATTATACATTGGTCTTTCATTGTAATATGCATGCTAACCCAGTCACAATACATTTTTAGTTTGAGCGCAGTTATTGCACAGATTAAAAAGTTATTTAGCGTACCACTTGTAATCTGGCCTTAAGTGGGCAGAACCCTAAGGGCCGGATTATAAGTGGAGCAGTATTTAATGCTCCAGCTCGAGTGTTAACTTCTCTAGAAGTAAGTTTTTTGGGCGTGTTGGGTTGCGCTCAAGTTACAAGTTCAAAGGAAATTGTTTTCGCTCACGCGTTAACCTGACGAGAGTAAAAAGCCGAACTTACAATATCACGCCTGATTATTCCCCCATAGGAGTCAATGGAGCAAAAAAGTGTGTGGGGGGGATCACATATTCTCAAGTGCTATAACCCGACATGAAAATATGAATATTTCACATTCCATTGTTCTTCACATAGCAGAATATATTCCATGTATTAATAAATACATATTTCTATATATATATATATGATGCTATTTTGATACAATATATATCTATATCTATATACACATGATTATATATAGGTATAGATATATACAGATATGTATAGGAATACATAGAACATATTCTGCTATGTGCAGAATACTAGACCATGAAATATGTACAGTAAATACATATATATTTATGTGTTATCAGTTACAGTAATATGTAAGCATTCTATTCATTCAGGTTCTTCATAACATTCTTTATAATAATACCTTTGTAGTGAACGCTCAGGATAATGAAGACCATGTCCCACTTCATTTCTGCTCACGTTTTGGACATCATGAAATTGTGAAGTTTCTTCTACAAAGTAATGTTGACGTTCAGCCTCATGTTGTCAATATTTATGGGGATACACCTCTGCACCTGTAAGTTTTAGGTGATGGCAGATTGTGGTCACTAAATATACAGATAATCTTATCTTTATCTTTACTATTTTATCAACAGTGCTTGTTATAATGGGAAATCAGAAGTTGTAAGAGAACTAATCCAGTTGTCAGGCACAGAAAGCTTGACCAAAGAAAACATTTTCAGTGAAACAGCCTTTCACAGGTAAAACAGTGTTCTCTTTACACAGTGAAGGGGATGGGCGTGATATAAGTTAGACAAGCGTTAAATATTTTTGATTAATTTTGTATTTTCCTACATTAAACCATTCTTAAAATGTGCTATTTAAATGTATTCTATGCTTCATATAAAACATTGTTTCTCAACCGCGGTCCTCAAGTTCCCCCAACAAGCCAGGGTTTCATTATAGCTGAACCAGTGGACAGGTGCAATAATCAGCTGATGGGTGAGAGCGGGTTAGTAACCATGGTTACCGACCAGCTGATTTTCTTTCATGTAATTAGCAAGAGTCCATGAGCTAGTGACGTATGGGATATACATTCCTACCAGGAGGGGCAAAGTTTCCCAAACCTCAAAATGCCTATAAATACACCCCTCACCACACCCACAATTCAGTTTTACAAACTTTGCCTCCGATGGAGGTGGTGAAGTAAGTTTGTGCTAGATTCTACGTTGATATGCGCTCCGCAGCAAGTTGGAGCCCGGTTTTCCTCTCAGCGTGCAGTGAATGTCAGAGGGATGTGAGGAGAGTATTGCCTATTTGAATGCAGTGATCTCCTTCTACGGGGTCTATTTCATAGGTTCTCTGTTATCGGTCGTAGAGATTTATCTCTTACCTCCCTTTTCAGATCGACGATATACTCTCATATATACCATTACCTCTACTGATTCTCGTTTCAGTACTGGTTTGGCTTTCTACAAACATGTAGATGAGTGTCCTGGGGTAAGTAAATCTTATTTTCTGTGACACTCTAAGCTATGGTTGGGCACTTTGTTTATAAAGTTCTAAATATATGTATTCAAACATTTATTTGCCTTGACTCAGAATGTTCAACTTTCCTTATTTTTCAGACAGTCAGTTTCATATTTGGGATTATGCATTTGAATTATTCATTTTTTCTTACCTTCAAAAATTTGACTCTTTTTTCCCTGTGGGCTGTTAGGCTCGCGGGGGCTGAAAATGCTTCATTTTATTGCGCCATTCTTGGCGCAGACTTTTTTGGCGCAAAAATTCTTTTCCGTTTCCGGCGTCATACGTGTCACCGGAAGTTGCGTCATTTTTTGACGTTATTTTGCGCCAAAAATGTCGACGTTCCGAATGTGGCGTCATTTTGGCGCCAAAAGCATTTAGGCGCCAAATAATGTGGATTTGGCGCTAAAAAATATGGGCGTCGCTTTTGTCTCCACATTATTTAAGTCTCATTTTTTATTGCTTCTGGTTGCTAGAAGCTTGTTCTTGGCATTTTTTCCCATTCCTGAAACTGTCATATAAGGAATTTGATCTATTTTGCTTTATATATTGTTTTTTCTCTTACATATTGCAAGATGTCTCACGTTGCATCTGAGTCAGAAGATACTACAGGAAAATCGCTGTCTAGTGCTGGATCTACCAAAGCTAAGTGTATCTGCTGTAAACTTTTGGTAGCTATTCCTCCGGCTGTTGTTTGTATTAATTGTCATGACAAACTTGTTAATGCAGATAATATTTCCTTTAGTAATGTACCATTGTCTGTTGCAGTTCCTTCAACATCTAAGGTGCAGAATGTTCCTGATAACATAAGAGATTTTGTTTCTGAATCCATCAAGAAGGCTATGTCTGTTATTTCTCCTTCTAGTAAACGTAAAAAATCTTTTAAAACTTCTCTCCCTACAGATGAATTTTTAAATGAACATCATCATTCTGATTCTGATGACTCTTCTGGTTCAGAGGATTCTGTTTCAGAGATTGATGCTGATAAATCCTCATATTTATTTAAAATGGAATTTATTCGTTCTTTACTTAAGAAGTATTAATTGCTTTAGAAATAGAGGATTCTGGTCCTCTTGATACTAATTCTAAACGTTTAGATAAGGTATTTAAATCTCCTGTGGTTATTCCAGAAGTTTTTCCTGTTCCTAATGCTATTTCTGCAGTAATTTCCAAAGAATGGGATAAATTGGGTAATTCATTTACTCCTTCTAAACGTTTTAAGCAATTATATCCTGTACCGTCTGACAGGTTAGAATTTTGGGACAAAATCCCTAAAGTTGATGGGGCTATTTCTACCCTTGCTAAACGTACTACCATTCCTACGTCAGATGGTACTTCGTTTAAAGATCCTTTAGATAGGAAAATTGAATCCTTTCTAAGAAAAGCTTATCTGTGTTCAGGTAATCTTCTTAGGCCTGCTATATCATTAGCTGATGTTGCTGCAGCTTCAACTTTTTGGTTGGAAACTTTAGCGCAACAAGTAGCAAATCATGATTCTCATGATATTATTATTCTTCTTCAGCATGCTAATAATTTTATTTGTGATGCCATTTTTGATATTATTAGAGTTGATGTCAGGTTTATGTCTCTAGCTATTTTAGCTAGAAGAGCTTTATGGCTTAAGACTTGGAATGCTGATATGGCTTCTAAATCAACTCTACTTTCCATTTCTTTCCAGGGTAACAAATTATTTGGTTCTCAGTTGGATTCTATTATCTCAACTGTTACTGGTGGGAAAGGAACTTTTTTACCACAGGATAAAAAATCTAAAGGTAAAAACAGGGCTAATAATCGTTTTCGTTCCTTTCGTTTCAACAAAGAACAAAAGCCTGATCCTTCGTCCTCAGGAGCAGTTTCAGTTTGGAAACCATCTCCAGTCTGGAATAAATCCAAGCCTGCTAGAAAGGCAAAGCCTGCTTCTAAGTCCACATGAAGGTGCGGCCCTCATTCCAGCTCAGCTGGTAGGGGGCAGATTACGTTTTTTCAAAGAAATTTGGATCAATTCTGTTCACAATCTTTGGATTCAGAACATTGTTTCAGAAGGGTACATAATTGGTTTCAAGATGAGACCTCCTGCAAAGAGATTTTTTCTTTCCCGTGTCCCAGTAAACCCAGTGAAAGCTCAAGCATTTCTGAATTGTGTTTCAGATCTAGAGTTGGCTGGAGTAATTATGCCAGTTCCAGTTCCGGAACAGGGGATGGGGTTTTATTCAAATCTCTTCATTGTACCAAAGAAGGAGAACTCCTTCAGACCAGTTCTGGATCTAAAAATATTGAATCATTATGTAAGGATACCAACGTTCAAGATGGTAACTGTAAGGACTATCTTGCCCTTTGTTCAGCAAGGGAATTATATGTCCACAATAGATTTACAGGATGCATATCTGCATATTCCGATTCATCCAGATCACTATCAGTTCCTGAGATTCTCTTTTCTGGACAAGCATTACCAGTTTGTGGCTCTACCGTTTGGCCTAGCTACAGCTCCAAGAATTTTTTCAAAGGTTCTCGGTGCCCTTCTGTCTGTAATCAGAGAACAGGGTATTGTGGTATTTCCTTATTTGGACGATATCTTGGTACTTGCTCAGTCTTTACATTTAGCCGAATCTCATACGAATCGACTTGCGTTGTTTCTTCAAGATCATGGTTGGAGGATCAATTTACCAAAAAGTTCTTTGATTCCTCAGACAAGGGTAACCTTTCTGGGTTTCCAGATAGATTCAGTGTCCATGACTCTGTCTTTAACAGACAAGAGACGTCTAAAATTGATTGCAGCTTGTCGAAACCTTCAGTCACAATCATTCCCTTCGGTAGCCTTATGCATGGAAATTCTAGGTCTTATGACTGCTGCATCGGACGCGATCCCCTTTGCTCGTTTTCACATGCGACCTCTTCAGCTCTGTATGCTGAATCAATGGTGCAAGGATTACACAAAGATATATCAATTAATATCTTTAAAACCGATTGTTCGACACTCTCTAACGTGGTGGACAGATCACCATCGTTTAATTCAGGGGGCTTCTTTTGTGCTTCCGACCTGGACTGTAATTTCAACAGATGCAAGTCTCACAGGTTGGGGAGCTGTGTGGGGATCTCTGACGGCACAAGGAGTTTGGGAATCTCAGGAGGTGAGATTACCGATCAATATTTTGGAACTCCGTGCAATTTTCAGAGCTCTTCAGTTTTGGCCTCTTCTGAAGAGAGAATCGTTCATTTGTTTTCAGACAGACAATGTCACAACTGTGGCATACATCAATCATCAAGGAGGGACTCACAGTCCTCTGGCTATGAAAGAAGTATCTCGAATTTTGGTTTGGGCGGAATCCAGCTCCTGTATAATTTCTGCGGTTCATATCCCAGGTATAGACAATTGGGAAGCGGATTATCTCAGTCGCCAAACGTTGCATCCGGGCGAATGGTCTCTTCACCCAATTTCTTCAAATTGTTCAAATGTGGGAACTTCCAGAAATAGATCTGATGGCGTCTCATCTAAACAAGAGACTTCCCAGGTATCTGTCCAGATCCCGGGATCCTCAGGCGGAGGCAGTGGATGCATTATCACTTCCTTGGAAGTATCATCCTGCCTATATCTTTCCGCCTCTAGTTCTTCTTCCAAGAGTAATCTCCAAGATTCTGAAGGAATGCTCGTTTGTTCTGCTGGTAGCTCAGGCATGGCCTCACAGGTTTTGGTATGCGGATCTTGTCCGGATGGCCTCTTGCCAACCGTGGACTCTTCCGTTAAGACCAGACCTTCTGTCTCAAGGTCCTTTTTTCCATCAGGATCTCAAATCCTTAAATTTAAAGGTATGGAGATTGAACGCTTGATTCTTAGTCAAAGAGGTTTCTCTGACTCTGTGATTAATACTATGTTACAGGCTCGTAAATCTGTATCTAGAGAGATATATTATAGAGTCTGGAAGACTTATATTTCTTGGTGTCTTTCTCATCATTTTTCTTGGCATTCTTTTAGAATACCGAGAATATTACAGTTTCTTCAGGATGGTTTAGATAAGGGTTTGTCCGCAAGTTCCTTGAAAGGACAAATCTCTGCTCTTTCTGTTCTTTTTCACAGAAAGATTGCTATTCTTCCTGATATTCATTGTTTTGTACAAGCTTTGGTTCGTATAAAACCTGTCATTAAGTCAATTTCTCCTCCTTGGAGTTTGAATTTGGTTCTGGGGGCTCTTCAAGCTCCTCCATTTGAACCTATGCATTCATTGGACATTAAATTACTTTCTTGGAAAGTTTTGTTCCTTTTGGCCATCTCTTCTGCCAGAAGAGTTTCTGAATTATCTGCTCTTTCTTGTGAGTCTCCTTTTCTGATTTTTCATCAGGATAAGGCGGTGTTGCGAACTTCTTTTGAATTTTTACCTAAAGTTGTGAATTCCAACAACATTAGTAGAGAAATTGTGGTTCCTTCATTATGTCCTAATCCTAAGAATTCTAAGGAGAAATCGTTGCATTCTTTGGATGTTGTTAGAGCTTTGAAATATTATGTTGAAGCTACTAAATCTTTCCGAAAGACTTCTAGTCTATTTTTCATCTTTTCCGGTTCTAGAAAAGGCCAGAAAGCTTCTGCCATTTCTTTGGCATCTTGGTTGAAATCTTTAATTCATCTTGCCTATGTTGAGTCGGGTAAAACTCCGCCTCAAAGGATTACAGCTCATTCTACTAGGTCAGTTTCTACTTCCTGGGCGTTTAGGAATGAAGCTTCGGTTGATCAGATTTGCAAAGCAGCAACTTGGTCCTCTTTGCATACTTTTACTAAATTCTACCATTTTGATGTATTTTCTTCTTCTGAAGCAGTTTTTGGTAGAAAAGTACTTCAGGCAGCGGTTTCAGTTTGAATCTTCTGCTTATGTTTTTTCATTAAACTTTATTTTGGGTGTGGATTATTTTCAGCAGGAATTGGCTGTCTTTATTTTATCCCTCCCTCTCTAGTGACTCTTGTGTGGAAAGATCCACATCTTGGGTAATCATTATCCCATACGTCACTAGCTCATGGACTCTTGCTAATTACATGAAAGAAAACATAATTTATGTAAGAACTTACCTGATAAATTCATTTCTTTCATATTAGCAAGAGTCCATGAGGCCCGCCCTTTTTTGTGGTGGTTATGATTTTTTTGTATAAAGCACAATTATTCCAATTCCTTATTTTATATGCTTTCGCACTTTTTTATCACCCCACTTCTTGGCTATTCGTTAAACTGAATTGTGGGTGTGGTGAGGGGTGTATTTATAGGCATTTTGAGGTTTGGGAAACTTTGCCCCTCCTGGTAGGAATGTATATCCCATACGTCACTAGCTCATGGACTCTTGCTAATATGAAAGAAATGAATTTATCAGGTAAGTTCTTACATAAATTATGTTATTTCACCTGTGCTCTAGTTCAGCTATAATGAAAACCTGGACTGTTGGGGGAAATTGAGGACCATGTTTGAAAAACACTGATATAAAATACTAAGGGCTAGATTACAAGTGGCGCCGTACATATTTTTTTTCTTGCGTAAGCGAAAACATCGCTTGGATTTTTGTTTTTGCGCTTGCTGGGTTGCTTTCATCTTAAAAGTTCCCCAAAAAATTATTTTGCACTAGTGTAATATATATATATATTGCCCTTTGCAGTCAAACACCTTGCCATATGCCATATATATATTTTTTAATATTTAGATGAATATATTTTTTTTAGATATTGTCTATATGAGTCTAACTGTTATTTTAAATGTTTTTAACACACTACCCTCTATGCGAGGTTGGCAGTCCTGCTAACCAGATGAGTGTAAAATGTGACTGTACTTGCACGATCGCATTTACTTTCAAGTTGTTTCAACTTGTAATGCGAGTACTATTTCTGTTGCATGCAAAAAGACGATGGACAAGATTACATATGCGTCGTCGCCCGCAAAAGCCGGCGACACCGTTTTTTTTTGGTTTCACATTATGGTATCACATATACAGCGCCGCATATAAATGCAACACGTGTATTTCACCCGTCGGCCGCATAAGTCCTTGCTCTGAATATGTGATACCGATTTGCGTCACGGTTCTATGTTAGCTTTTGGGAGTAGAAATTGCGGCCGATGGGTGAAATATACGTGGCACATATATTTCACCCATCGGCCGCAATTTTTACTCCCATAAGCTAACATAGAACTGCGTCGCAAATCGGTATCACATATTCAGCGCAAGGACTTACGCGGTGAAAATTAAGATATTTTACTCTATTTTCACCTTGCCACACATAGGCAGACACTATGCCTGAAAATATTAACTAACACCTAACGCATGCGCAATATCTATCTACCTCCTGAAAATAACTAACACCTAATGCATGCACAATATCTACCTGTCAACCACAATAACTAATATACTATATTAACGCCTAATCCGCCAACCCCCAGATCGCAAAACATCTAATTAACCTATGAACCCTTAAATCGCCATCACCCCACAACGCAATATACCTTAATAAACTATTAACCCCTAATCCACCATTCATCCATATTGCAAAGAACCTATTAAAACTATTAACCCCTAAACTGCCAACCCCACCAACACAATAAACTTAATTAACCTATTAACCCCTAATCCACCAAACCCACACAACGCAATAATCCGATTAAAACTATTAACCCCTAAGCCGCCAAATCCACACAACGCAATAACTATTTAAATTACTATGCCCCCTAACCTAACACCTCCTAAGCTAACACCCCCTAAATTAATCCAATTACCTAAATAAAAAATAAAAAGTTACAATTAAAATAAAAAAGCTAACATTACTTAAAAATAAAAAAATATATAATTAAATTATTCTAAGATTACAAAAAATAAAAAAATCTAACATTACAGAAAATAATAAACAAAATTATCCAAAATAAAAAAATTAAACCTAATCCCTATGAAAATAAAAAAGCCCCCAAAAATAAAAACACCCCCTAATCTAATGCTAAACTACCAATAGCCCTTAAAAGGACCTTTTGTAGGGCATTACCCTAAATTAAAAAAAATACTAATTCCCCCCCTCTAACAGTAAACTCCCCAAATAAAAAAAACTAACACTAAAATAACCTAAACTACCCATTAAGGGGCATTTGTATGGGCATTGCCCTTAAAAAGGCATTCAGCTCTTTTAAGAGTGCCCATTAAAACCCTAATCTAAAAAAAAAAAACTCCCCAAAAATTTAAAAAACACCTAACTCTAACCCCCAGATAGGTACTCATGGTTCCTGAAGTCCGGCACTGAAGTCTTCTTCCAAGCGGCGACCTCTTCTATCTTCATTCAGGACCGTGGAACTGAAGACCGATGACCGCGGAATTGAAGACCGGTGACTGCGGAGCCATGGAGCATGGAGATCCTTTTCGTACGATCACCGCCGCACACTGAGGATTGATTTCAAGGTACACATTTAAATATGATGTCCCTTGAATTCCTATTGGCTGATTTGATTCTAAAAATTCAAATCAGCCAATAGGATTTTAGTAGCTCTCATCCTATTGGCTGATTTGAATTTGAAGAATCAAATCAGCCAATAGGAATGCAAGGGACACCATATTTAATTGCGTACCTTAAATTCACTATTCAGTGTACGGCGGTGATCGTACGAAGAGGATTCTCCATGTTCCATGGTTCCGCGGTTGCTGGTCTTCAGTTCTGCGGTCGCCAGTCTTCAGTTCTACGGTCCTGGATGAAGATAGAAGAGGTCCCCGCTTGGAAGAAGTCGTTGACCCCTTGTAAGAAGAGTTCACCTCCTAGAACAGGACCTTCTCCGCTGGACTTCAGGAATGTTGAGTACCAATTTGGAGAGTTAGAGTTAGGCTTTTTTTAATTTTTTTGGAGTTTTTTTTTTTTAGATTAGGGTTTTAATGGGCACTCTTAAAAGAGCTGAATGCCCTTTTAAGGATAGTAAAAGAGCTCAATGCCCTTTTATAAAAAAAAAAAATACAATACTAGGTTTTTCGCAAGAAAAGATATACAAATAATGTCTTAGCATGGAATACATTGCAACGATGTATATGAAAGACAAAATGAATTCTGAGTTATAAACCTCTGAAACCTCCATTTTAGAGTTATAAATGCTTTTATGAGTTACTAATGAGCCGGCCACTTTTGGGCCTCTTGATATTAGAAACACTGGTTAGGCATGTTAGTCAAACTGAAGACCCCATTGGGTCTAATGACACTTATTAAATAGGTAAGTAGGGATATATGGTGATAGTAATAATCTGAGAGAAATTAACAGCGGGTAAACACCGCTTGGTATTTTAGAATAGGTGAAACTAGTATATGTAAAGTTGTCGATATTGTAAAGTATCATATAATGACACTGATGTGGGGCGGAGGGGTTCAAATTAAAGCGAAACCTCAGTGTCTACAAGTTTCAGGTGATGATGATATAACAGGCCACTTTTGGGCCCATTTTTAGTATTTATACACTTGAGCTAAACATATCTGCTGATTTCCTCTGTAAAGTATATTGTCTAACTAAAAACTAGATACTAGCAGGTCATATGAATTTCCTCTAATATTACAGCTGAATGGGGCTCTCATCTGGAAATGTTTCAAAGGTACTACAAGTGAGCTCTATCCTCAATAAGAATTAAATGTGTATTGCTGACAACCATTCTGAATTGTAGGCACTCTGGCTTAGGTATATTTCGATCATAGTGCAAGTGCACTTCCGTGTTTAGTTTATGCTGTAATTTGATTGGCCCATGTATACGCTTGCCAATATAGGAAGTGATTGGAAGTTTGTTGAAATCAAGCTCTTTGTCCCCTTTGGGGTGAATTTACAGATGTTGAACAATTCAGAATGGTTGTCAGCAATACACATTTAATTCGGTGCAACCACAAACAACAAAATACACTTTCCATTCTCTGGTAAAAAGGAAACTAACCAACTATGTACATAAAGGTAGGATCTGGCTATATAAGCCTGTTAGGGACCTTTTTAAAAGATAAGAGTTCCGTCTAATAATAAAAGCAAATAAGAATGACTAGATCCACTCAGCGATCGTTTGTTGAAATCAAGCTCTTTGTCCCCTTTGGGGTGAATTTTCAGATGTTGAATAACTGTATAAAACATTTATGATAATGTTGATACAATGTAACATAAGCTGAAATTATCATTCATTGTTTTAAAATAATATAAAATTAAGTGATATTTTAACAATGAAATGTATTTAACGGTCATATAACCTTTTGATGGAAATGGTTCTATGCCTTGCTGGATAACAGTTGTTTTTTATGTATATATATACACAAGATAGGTACAATGGAATATATGTACTTTTATGACTCGCGCCACACAGATGCGGCCCACTGCTGACCCATTGCTGACTCCGTTGACAGGGCTTGAGTTGGCCACTAGAGTTATAGAAAGTGAGCGCCTTCCGGTAGACAAAACCGCCACTTCTCCCAGCTCTAGATTAGGTGCTAGGGCTATGAGTGCCTAAGGGAAGATCGGTTGAGGCCGGTGTTGGTCCTCGTGGTATGGAGATCTAAGTGGCAAACTGTAGCGGCACTGCGGATCAAAATAGCTGAGTTTGATCAAGTTAGCTCTGCGTTGCTGCTATTCTCTTTTCACAGCTTTGTACAACAAATGATACCGGCAAATAACTTGAATTAGTTAGACTGCTATGGAGCTACTGAAGTGTCCCAAGCTGAATGCCCTTTTAAGGGCAATGCCCATACAAATGCCCCTTTAGGGGCAATGGGTAGCTTAGGTTTTATTAGTGTAAGGTTTTTTTTATTTTGGAGGGTTTGGTGAGTGGGGGTTTTACTGTAAGGGGGGACTTAGAATTTTTTTTAAATGCAAAAGAGCTGTTTAACCTTGGGAAATGCCCTACAAAAAGCCCTTTTAAGGGCTATTAGTAGTTTAGCATTTTTTATTTTGGGGGTGCTTTTTTATTTTCGTAGGGATTAGGTTTAATTTTTTAATTTTAGATAATTATGTTTATTATTTTCTGTAATGTTAGATTTTTTTTATTTTTTGTAATCTTAGATTAATTAATTTTTTATTTTTAAGTAATGTTAGCTTTTTTATTTTAATTGTTTGTAACTTAGATTTTTTTTAATTTAGGTAATTTGGGTTAATTTAGGGGGTGTTAGGTTAGGGGTCTTAGTAATTTAATTAGTTATTTGCGTTGTGTGGGTTTAGCGGTTTAGGGGTTGATAGTTTTAATTGGATTATTGCTTTGTGTGGGTTTGGCGGTTTAGGGGTTAATAGTTTTACTCTGATTATTGCGTTGTGTGGGTTTGGCAGATTAGGGGTTAATAGATTTATAAGGTTTGTTGTGATGTGGGTTAATGGCAGATTAGGGGTTAATCGTTTTAATAGGGACTTTGCAATGTGGGTAAATGGCGGATTAGGGGTTAATACTTTTACTAGGTAGATCGTGATGCGGGTGAATGGCAGATTAGGGGTTAATACATTTATTAGGTAGATTGCGATGTATGTAAATGGCGGATTAGGGGTTAATAGTTTAATTAGGCATATTGCGTTGTGGGGGTTGTTGGTTTAGGGGTTAATACATTTATTATTAGTTGTGATGTGGGTTTGATGGCGGATATAGGAATTTTACGTGTCGGGTTTATTTTTGGGAGACGTGTTAGACTTTTACAGGAAATTTGACTTATTTTTTTATTTTCTTAGGCACTGGCAGTTTCTAAAGTGCCGTAAATCACTGGCGACTCCAGAAATTTGTATTTACGCTAATTTCTGGAAATCGCTAGTTTATCCGATTTACGGCACTTTATGAACTGCTGGCGGGGTTTATATAATATGAGGTGAAATTATGTGCGGCGCGGGTTTCATCGCTTGCGCTGAAGCCTGTGGCGTATATGTAATCTCGCCCGATATCGCTTGCAGTGCACCGCTTGTAACCTAGCCCTAAATAGGTAATCATTTTTCTATTAATTGAACTAACGCCAATATAAAGGAGTAATATTTACGGGGGGTATAGTCCCAAAAAAAATAATTTATTCATGCAATTGAACAAAAAATGGTATCGCTATAAATACAAAGAATTTGATTTATCAAAAGTATATATATATATATTTTATTTTTATTTTTTTGCAGTGCTTGCACCTATGGCAAAAATGTGGAGCTTGTAAAATATCTTCTTGATCAAAATGTTTTAAATATAAATCATCAAGGAAGAGATGGGCATACAGGTAAGACATTTAGCCTTCAGATTTGTGTTAATGTTATATATTTTCGTGTACAAACTAAGACCTAGATTACAAGTGGAGCACAAAAATATTAGCGTTATTGTACACCAACAGCTCCCAAGTTTAATCAATAGTCTTTTTATTCTCAAGTGAAAGCCTAGGGCGATAACATCAGAATATCGGATAGCACAGATATGCTAAGCCTCTCACATAATAGACTTTCATTGGGGCATACTGAGAAACTCATTTTGGCTATTGCTCAAATGCTAAGCCAAATATGCGCTAAGGCTTCCAGGCCTTTATATAAATTATATTGAGGTTGGCTTTTAAATTTTAAAATGTTAAGAATGTTATGAGAGCCTTGTTCTAAGTAGTGAAGAAAAAAAAGGATTTGAATGTTTAGCCATACCTTGGATAGTCCTATTCTTGTCTCATGTAAAAATAAAAATAAAATGACTCCACAAAGTTGCCAAACTTTGATTTTGTATTGTAATATATTTTAAAAACACTTACACACTTAGAGACTAAGGGGCCTATTCATTAATGTGCGAGCGGACATGATCCAATACGATCGGAGGGTGTCAATCAACCTGATCGTATTGGATCAGGTTGATTTCTGGCAATGTTTGTCCGCTGCCTCAGAGCAGGCGGACAGGTTATGGAGCAGCGGTCTTTAGACAGCTGCCTCATAGCTTGTGTTTCTGAAGGCTCGCCAGAAACATGTGACTTCAAGCTCAGAGCTTGATAAATATGCCCCTGATTCTATAAAGTTCTCTGGGCTGGTGAGATTCTATAAGAATGCTCGCCAGTCCTTCTATTTTCCAGGTGGAATTACAAAAAAGGATGAAAACAGGGTGTCTTGCTAAGGGGCATATACTGCATTTTCGTATGGGAAAGAGACACATTCATTATAAAAGTGCACAATAAAATTCGTAATTTAAAAATCATACAAAACAAATAATTGAACTATTCACACAAAAAAATATGCAGGAAAAAATTGTATAGTTAAGGTGCATCAAAAATCGTAGCAAAATTGTTCACCAAAAATTAGACATGTGCGGTTCGTTTCGGATTAATTCGGAAATTCGGTAAATTCGGAGATTCGGATCGATTCGGATTTCCGAATTAAAATACTTCCGAATCTACCGAATGAATCCGAAATAGCTGCCGTATCTCCGAATAAATCCGAATTAGCTCGTTAAGATTCGGCATTTCCCCATAGGAAACAATGGGAGTTTCGGCTGAAAAAAAACTAACACCGCAGCCCCATTGTTTCCTATGGGGAAACACTAAATCTGCACCTAACACCCTAACATGTACCCCGAGTCTCTAAACACCCCTAATCTGACACTTATTAACCCCTAATCTGCTGCCTCCGCTATCGCTGACACCTGCATTATTTTATTAACCCCTAATCTGCCGACCGAATATCGCCGCCACCTACATTATAACTATTAACCCCTAATCTGCTGTCCCTAACACCGCCGACCCCTACATTATAGTTATTAACCCCTAATCTGCCCCCCCCAACGTCGCCGCAATCTAACTACAACTATTAACCCCTAATCTGCCGACCCGATATCGCCGCCGCCTACATTATAGCTATTAACCCCTAATCTGCTGTCCCTAACACCGCCGACCCCTACATTATAGTTATTAACCCCTAATCTGCCCCCCCAACGTCGCCGCAATCTAACTACAAGTATTAACCCCTAATCTGCCGACCGCAAATCGCCGCCGCCTACATTATAACTATTAACCCCTAATCTGCTGTCCCTAACACCGCCGACCCCTACATTATAGTTATTAACCCCTAATCTGCCTCCCCCCAACGTCGCCACAATCTAACTACAAGTATTAACCCCTAATCTGCCGACCGCAAATCGCCGCCACTATAATAAATGTATTAACCCCTAAACCGCCGCACTCCCGCCTCGCAAACACTATAATACATTTTATTAACCCCTAATCTGCCCTCCCTAACATCGCCGCCACCTACCTACAATTATTAACCCCTAATCTCCCGCCCCCATCGTCGCCGCTACTATAATAAGGTTATTAACCCCTAAACCTAAATCTAACCCTAACACTAACACCCCCTAACTTAAATATAATTTAAATAAAACGAAATAAGTTTACTATAGTTAAATAAATGAATCCTATTTAAAACTAAAGACTTACCTGTAAAATAAACCCTAATATAGCTACAATATAACTAATAGTTACATTGTAGCTATTTTAGCATTTATTTTTATTTTACAGGCAACTTTGTATTTATTTTAACTAGGTACAATAGTTATTAAATAGTTAATAACTATTTAATAACTACCTAGCTAAAATAAATACAAATTTACCTGTAAAATAAATCCTAACCTAAGTTACAATTACACCTAACACTACACTATCATTAAATTAACTAAATAAATGATTCCTATTTAAAACTAAATACTTACCTGTAAAATAAACCCTAAGATAGCTGCAATATAACTAATAGTTACATTGTAGCTATTTTAGCATTTATATTTATTTTACAGGCAACTTTGTATTTATTTTAACTAGGTACAAAAGCTATTAAATAGTTATTGACTAATTAATAGCTACCTAGTTAAAATAATTACAAAATTACCTGTAAAATAAATCCTAACCTAAGTTACAATTAAACCTAACACTACACTGTCATTAAATAAATTAACTACAAGTACCTACAATTATCTACAATTAAATAAACTAAAGTACAAACCCCCCCCACTAAATTACAAAAAAAAACAAACACTAAATTACAAAAAATAAAAAAATATTACAAGAATTTTAAACTAATTACACCTAATCTAAGCCCCCTAATAAAATAACAAAGCCCCCCAAAATAAAACAAAATGCCCTACCCTATACTAAATTACAAAAGTTAACAGCTCTATTACCTTACCAGCCCTGAACAGGGCCCTTTGCGGGGCATGCCCCAAAGAAAACAGCTCTTTTGCCTGTAAAAAAAAAACACAATCCCCCCCCCACATTACAACCCACCACCCACATACCCCTACTCTAACCCAAACCCCCCTTAAATAAACCTAACACTACCCCCCTGAAGATCTCCCTACCTTGAGTCGTGTTCACCCAGCCGGGACGAAGTCTTCATCCGATGGGGCAGAAGAGGACATCCAGACCGGCAGAAGTCTTCATCCAAGCGGGGCAAGAAGAGGTCTTCCATCCATCATACAAGTACCAAAATACAAACAAACACTAAATTACCAAAAATAATAAAATATTACAATAATTTTAAACTAATTACACCTAATCTAAGCCCCCTACTAGCTATTAATATAGCTTCAATATAACTAATAGTTACATTGTAGCTATTTTAGGATTTATATGTATTTTACAGGCAACTTTGTATTTATTTTAACTAGGTACAATAGTTATTAAATAGTTAATAACTATTTAATAACTACCTAGCTAAAATAAATACAAATTTACCTGTAAAATAAATCATAACCTAAGTTACAATTACACCTAACACTACACTATCATTAAATTAACTAAATAAATGAATCCTATATAAAACTAAAGACTTACCTGTAAAATAAACCCTAATATAGCTGCAATATAACTAATAGTTACATTGTAGCTATTTTAGCATTTATATTTATTGTACAGGCAACTTTGTATTCATTTTAACTAGGTTCAATAGCTATTAAATAGATACTGACTATTTAATAGCTACCTAGTTAAAATAATTACAAAATTACCTGTAAAATAAATCCTAACCTAAGTTACAATTAAACCTAACACTACACTATCATTAAATAAATTAACTACAAGTACCTACAATTAAATACAATTAAAAAAACTAAACTAAAGTACAAACCCCCGCCCACTAAATTACAAAAAATAAAAAAAATATTACAAGAATTTTAAACTAATTACACCTAATCTAAGCCCCCTAATAAAATAACAAAGCCCCCCAAAATAAAAAAAAATGCCCTAACCTATACTAAATTACAAAAGTTAACAGCTCTATTACCTTACCAGCCCTGAACAGGGCCCTTTGCGGGGCATGCCCCAAAGAAAACAGCTCTTTTGCCTGTAAAAAAAAAACACAATCCCCCCCCCACATTACAACCCACCACCCACATACCCCTACTCTAACCCAAACCCCCCTTAAATAAACCTAACACTACCCCCCTGAAGATCTCCCTACCTTGAGTCGTGTTCACCCAGCCGGGCCGAAGTCTTCATCCGATGGGGCAGAAGAGGACATCCAGACCGGCAGAAGTCTTCATCCAAGCGGGGCAAGAAGAGGTCTTCCATCCATCAGAAAAGTACAAAAAAACAAACAAACACTAAATTAGCAAAAATAATAAAATATTACAATAATTTTAAACTAATTACACCTAATCTAAGCCCCCTACTAGCTATTAATATAGCTACAATATAACTAATAGTTACATTGTAGCTATTTTAGGATTTATATTTATTTTACAGGCAACTTTGTATTTATTTTAACTAGGTACAATAGCTATTAAATAGTTAATAACTACCTAGCTAAAATAAATACAAATTTACCTGTAAAATAAACCCTAACCTAAGTTACAATTACACCTAACACTACACTGTCATTAAATTAACTAAATAAATTAATCCTATATAAAACTAAATACTTACCTGTAAAATAAACCCTAATATAGCTACAATATAACTAATAGTTACATTGTAGCTATTTTAGCATTTATATTTATTTTACAGGCAACTTTGTATTTATTTTAACTAGGTACAATAGCTATTACATAGTTATTGACTAATTAATAGCTACCTAGTTAAAATAATTACAAAATTACCTGTAAAATAAATCCTAACCTAAGTTACTATTAAACCTAACACTACACTATCATTAAATAAATTAACTACAAGTACCTACAATTAAATACAATGAAATAAACTAAACTAAAGTACAAAAAAAACAAACACTAAATTACAAAAAATAAAAAAAATTACAAGAATTTTAAACTAATTACACCTAATCTAAGCCCCCTAATAAAATAACAAAGCCCCCCAAAATAAAAAAATGCCCTACCCTATACTAAATTACAAAAGTAATCAGCTCTATTACCTTACCAGCCCTGAACAGGGCCCTTTGCGGGGCATGCCCCAAAGAAAACAGCTCTTTTGCCTGTAAAAAAAAACACAATACCCCCCCCCCACATTATAACCCACCACCCACATACCCCTACTCTAACCCAAACCCCCCTTAAATAAACCTAACACTACCCCCCTGAAGATCTCTCTACCGTGTCTTCACCCAGCGGGCCGAAGTCTTCATCCAATCGGGCAGAAGAGGACATCCAGACCGGCAGAAGTCTTCATCCAAGCGGGGCAAGAAGAGGTCTTCCATCCATCAGAAGTCTTGATCCAGGCGGCATCTTCTCTGTTCATCCATCCGGAGCGGAGCGGCAGCATCCTGAAGACATCCCACGCAGAGCATCCTCTTCTTTCTTGATCCGACGACTAGGTGACTGTACCTTTAAGTGACGTCATCCAAGATGGCGTCCCTTGAATTCCGATTGGCTGATAGGATTCTATCAGCCAATCGGAATTAAGGTAGGAAAAATCTGATTGGCTGATTTAATCAGCCAATCAGATTCAAGTTCAATCCGATTGGCTGATGGAATCAGCCAATCAGATTGACCTCGCATTCTATTGGCTGTTCCGATCAGCCAATAGAATGCGAGCTCAATCTGATTGGCTGATTGGATCAGCCAATCGGATTGAACTTGAATCTGATTGGCTGATTGAATCAGCCAATCAGATTTTTCCTACCTTAATTCCGATTGGCTGATAGAATCCTATCAGCCAATCGGAATTCAAGGGACGCCATCTTGGATGACGTCACTTAAAGGTACAGTCACCTAGTCGTCGGATCAAGAAAGAAGAGGATGCGCTGCGTGGGATGTCTTCAGGATGCTGCCGCTCCGCTCCGGATGGATGAACAGAGAAGATGCCGCCTGGATCAAGACTTCTGATGGATGGAAGACCTCTTCTTGCCCCGCTTGGATGAAGACTTCTGCCGGTCTGGATGTCCTCTTCTGCCCGATCGGATGAAGACTTCGGCCCGCTGGGTGAAGACACGGTAGAGAGATCTTCAGGGGGGTAGTGTTAGGTTTATTTAAGGGGGGTTTGGGTTAGAGTAGGGGTATGTGGGTAGTGGGTTGTAATGTGGGGGGGGTATTGTGTTTTTTTTTACAGGCAAAAGAGCTGTTTTCTTTGGGGCATGCCCCCGCAAAAGGCCCTTTTAAGGGCTGGTAAGGTAATAGAGCTGATTACTTTTGTAATTTAGTATAGGGTAGGGCATTTTTTTATTTTGGGGGGCTTTGTTATTTTATTAGGGGGCTTAGATTAGGTGTAATTAGTTTAAAATTCTTGTAATTTTTTTTATTTTTTGTAATTTAGTGTTTGTTTTTTTTGTACTTTAGTTTAGTTTATTTCATTGTATTTAATTGTAGGTACTTGTAGTTAATTTATTTAATGATAGTGTAGTGTTAGGTTTAATAGTAACTTAGGTTAGGATTTATTTTACAGGTAATTTTGTAATTATTTTAAATAGGTAGCTATTAAACAGTAAATATCTATTTAATAGCTATTGTACCTAGTTAAAATAAATACAAAGTTGCCTGTAAAATAAATATAAATGCTAAAATAGCTACAATGTAACTATTAGTTATATTGTAGCTATTTTAGGGTTTATTTTACAGGTAAGTATTTAGTTTTATATAGGATTAATTTATTTAGTTAATTTAATGACAGTGTAGTGTTAGGTGTAATTGTAACTTAGGTTAGGGTTTATTTTACAGGTAAATTTGTATTTATTTTAGCTAGGTAGTTATTAACTATTTAATAGCTATTGTACCTAGTTAAAATAAATACAAAGTTGCCTGTAAAATAAATATAAATCCTAAAATAGCTACAATGTAACTATTAGTTATATTGTAGCTATATTAATAGCTAGTAGGGGGCTTAGATTAGGTGTAATTAGTTTAAAATTATTGTAATATTTTATTATTTTTGCTAATTTAGTGTTTGATTGTTTTTTTGTACTTTTCTGATGGATGGAAGACCTCTTCTTGCCCCGCTTGGATGAAGACTTCTGCCGGTCTGGATGTCCTCTTCTGCCCCATCGGATGAAGACTTCGGCCCGGCTGGGTGAACACGACTCAAGGTAGGGAGATCTTCAGGGGGGTAGTGTTAGGTTTATTTAAGGGGGGTTTGGGTTAGAGTAGGGGTATGTGGGTGGTGGGTTGTAATGTGGGGGGGGGGGGTATTGTGTTTTTTTTTACAGGCAAAAGAGCTGTTTTCTTTGGGGCATGCCCCGCAAAAGGCCCTGTTCAGGGCTGGTAAGGTAATAGAGCTGTTAACTTTTGTAATTTAGTATAGGGTAGAGCATTTTTTTTTATTTTGGGGGGCTTTGTTATTTTATTAGGGGGCTTAGATTAGGTGTAATTAGTTTAAAATTCTTGTAATATTTTTTTATTTTTTGTAATTTAGTGGGGGGGTTTTTGTACTTTAGTTTAGTTTTTTAATTGTATTTAATTGTAGGTACTTGTAGTTAATTTATTTAATGATAGTGTAGTGTTAGGTTTAATTGTAACTTAGGTTAGGATTTATTTTACAGGTAATTTTGTAATTATTTTAACTAGGTAGCTATTAAACAGTAAATATCTATTTAATAGCTATTGTACCTAGTTAAAATAAATACAAAGTTGCCTGTACAATAAATATATATGCTAAAATAGCTACAATGTAACTATTAGTTATATTGCAGCTATATTAGGGTTTATTTTACAGGTAAGTCTTTAGTTTTATATAGGATTCATTTATTTAGTAAATTTAATGATAGTGTAGTGTTAGGTGTAATTGTAACTTAGGTTATGATTTATTTTACAGGTAAATTTGTATTTATTATAGCTAGGTAGTTATTAAATAGTTATTAACTATTTAATAGCTATTGTACCTAGTTAAAATAAATACAAAGTTGCCTGTAAAATAAATATAAATCCTAAAATAGCTACAATGTAACTATTAGTTATATTGAAGCTATATTAATAGCTAGTAGGGGGCTTAGATTAGGTGTAATTAGTTTAAAATTATTGTAATATTTTATTATTTTTTTGTAATTTAGTGTTTGTTTGTATTTTGGTACTTGTATGATGGATGGAAGACCTCTTCTTGCCCCGCTTGGATGAAGACTTCTGCCGGTCTGGATGTCCTCTTCTGCCCCATCGGATGAAGACTTCGGCCCGGCTGGGTGAACACGACTCAAGGTAGGGAGATCTTCAGGGGGGTAGTGTTAGGTTTATTTAAGGGGGGTTTGGGTTAGAGTAGGGGTATGTGGGTGGTGGGTTGTAATGTGGGGGGGGGATTGTGTTTTTTTTTTACAGGCAAAAGAGCTGTTTTCTTTGGGGCATGCCCCGCAAAGGGCCCTGTTCAGGGCTGGTAAGGTAATAGAGCTGTTAACTTTTGTAATTTAGTATAGGGTAGGGCATTTTTTTTATTTTGGGGGGCTTTGTTATTTTATTAGGGGGCTTAGATTAGGTGTAATTAGTTTAAAATTCTTGTAATATTTTTTTATTTTTTGTAATTTAGTGTTTGTTTTTTTTTGTAATTTAGTGGGGGGGTTTTGTACTTTAGTTTATTTAATTGTAGATAATTGTAGGTACTTGTAGTTAATTTATTTAATGATAGTGTAGTGTTAGGTTTAATTGTAACTTAGGTTAGGATTTATTTTACAGGTAATTTTGTAATTATTTTAACTAGGTAGCTATTAAATAGTCAATATCTATTTAATAGCTATTGTACCTAGTTAAAATAAATACAAAGTTGCCTGTAAAATAAATATAAATGCTAAAATAGCTACAATGTAACTATTAGTTATATTGTAGCTATATTAGGGTTTATTTTACAGGTAAGTATTTAGTTTTATATAGGATTAATTTATTTAGTTAATTTAATGACAGTGTAGTGTTAGGTGTAATTGTAACTTAGGTTAGGGTTTATTTTACAGGTAAATTTGTATTTATTTTAGCTAGGTAGTTATTAACTATTTAATAGCTATTGTACCTAGTTAAAATAAATACAAAGTTGCCTGTAAAATAAAAATAAATGCTAAAATAGCTACAATGTAACTATTAGTTATATTGCAGCTATCTTAGGGTTTATTTTACAGGTAAGTCTTTAGTTTTAAATAGGATTCATTTATTTAACTATAGTAAACTTATTTCGTTTTATTTAAATTATATTTAAGTTAGGGGGTGTTAGTGTTAGGGTTAGATTTAGGTTTAGGGGTTAATAACCTTATTATAGTAGCGGCGACGATGGGGGCGGGAGATTAGGGGTTAATAATTGTAGGTAGGTGGCGGCGATGTTAGGGAGGGCAGATTAGGGGTTAATAAAATGTATTATAGTGTTTGCGAGGCGGGAGTGCGGCGGTTTAGTGGTTAATACATTTATTATAGTGGCGGCGATTTGCGGTCGGCAGATTAGGGGTTAATACTTGTAGTTAGATTGTGGCGGCGTTGGGGGGAGGCAGATTAGGGGTTAATAACTATAATATAGGGGTCGGCGGTGTTAGGGACAGCAGATTAGGGGTTAATAGTTATAATGTAGGCGGCGGCGATATCGGGTCGGCAGATTAGGGGTTAATACTTGTAGTTAGATTGCGGCGACGTTGGGGGAGGCAGATTAGGGGTTAATAACTATAATGTAGGGGTCGGCGGTGTTAGGGACAGCAGATTAGGGGTTAATAGCTATAATGTAGGCAGCGGCGATATCGGGTCGGCAGATTAGGGGTTAATACTTGTAGTTAGATTGCGGCGACGTTGGGGGAGGCAGATTAGGGGTTAATAACTATAATGTAGGGGTCGGCGGTGTTAGGGACAGCAGATTAGGGGTTAATAGCTATAATGTAGGCGGCGGCGATATCCGATCGGCAGATTAGGGGTTAAATAATGTTATTATAGGGTTTGCGATGTGGGGGGGCCTCGGTTTAGTGGTTCATAGGTAGTTTATGGGTGTTAGTGACTTAGTGTACTAAATGGGTATTAGTGTACTAAAAACATACCGAATTTCGGAACGGAATAGAACCGAATTCAGCCGAATCCGAATAAATCCGAAACGAATTTATTCGGATCCGAATAAATCCGAAACGAATTTATTCAAATTTTGCCGAATCAGATTCGATCCGAAACGAAATTCGAAAAGTCCGAATCGATCCGAACCGAAAACGAACCGAATTTTTTAGCGGTGCACATGTCTACCAAAAATCATATTTTATCAAAAACTTAAAATTTGAAAATTACACAGGAATAAATATAAAATATGCACAGCGAGTATTGTGCACTGGATGTGCAAAAAACACAAAAAAAATTGTAGTCATAACTACAAAATACAAAGCGTAATTGTGTTTTTTTTTTTGTAAAATGGACTGAACATGGGTATTCCATGGGTGTGTATAAAATTTTCTCTCAAATCCCAGCGTAATTCTATAAAAAATTTCTCACTACAGTTCCCACAGTTTTTTTGTTTTTTTTTTAAAGGTGGCGAGTTTTGACCAAAATACTCAAAACACTAATTACTCTGACTGGAAAACTAATACATACAAAAATTACAGTGTATTTAAGGTACAGTTTGCTGGAAACAGCATAAAAACACGCCAGTTTCTCCCTTTTTACCTTGCCCTCCATTGCAAACTTCTACCTAGCAGAGAGGTCTCATTATTTGTATAGAAGAAATCTCCCCACTCGTAGGGACAGTGCCTTTTTATAGAATTCCATGAGGGCTGAACCTGCAAACAGAAAACCACACATAGACAAGCAAATTTGATAGAATTAGTCTTACACACTTCCTCATGCATATATACATACACATGTACACAAACTTCAAAATTGTCAAGTCACATTGTCAGATAGCATAACACACCATTTGAGCCTTTCTTCTGAACCACAATTTGAGAAATCTTGCTCACATTAGACACTATTTTTTCTTCTTATGTGATAATCCAACCTCTAGGGGTCGATTTATCACGGCCGGAATGGGACCGTATACCCCTGTTTCGGCGCGAGCCTTCAGGCTTACGGAAACAGTAGTTAAATAGCAGCGGTCTTAAGACTTGCTCAGTGTGCTTAGAGGAAATTTGCTGCATCTCACTGAATTGGCTGCACCTCACTGACGAGGCTCAATGAAGGCTGAAACGATTGTGGGGCAGATTAGGAGTGGAGCGCAAAATTGTGCTTTCGCGAGCGCTCAACTCATAATACCAGCGCACGCAATTGTGTGCTGGTATTTTAAGTGACCCGCAATGCAATTCAGCCTCCTGTTCGCATTGCATGGAAGCTTTGTGCTCAATAGAGTGCGCTTCCATAGGCTCCAATGGGAGCCCCATTCGCATATATATATATATATATATAATACAATGGATACATTGGGGCATATTTATCAAGCTCCATATCGAACTTGATGCCCTGTGTTTCCGGTGAGCCTGAAGGCTCGCCAGAAACAGAAGTTATGAAGCAGCGGTCTAAATACCGCTTCTCCATGACTTGTCCGCCTGCTCTGAGGCGGTGGACAGAAATCAACACGATCGAATATGATCGGGTTGATTGACACCCACTGCTAGCGGCTGATTGGCCGCAAATCTGCAGGGGGCGGCATTGCAGGGGGCGGCATCGATAAATGCTGCCGGCATTTATCGATGTGCAGCGCACATGATCTGCAATATCGGATCATGTCCGCTCGCACCATATTAAATAGGCCCCATAATATTGTTTTATTTGTTCAGTTGTCATACAAGTCATTATTTTATACATTTAATAAGACTTTAAACTCTTTAACTTTTAAATGCTCATAAAAAAACGTAAGTATGAGTAGTTACAAAACCCCCCAAAAACTTTCAAACTTACTTTTTATTCTTACTGTGCCCTTTTTTCTCGTAGTTTAACTCTGAATTGTTTTGTCTTCCACACTGCTCCAGAGAGACTGTAGTGCAGGATCCCAAACATTTACAATACAGTGTCCTAGACACATGGATTGCTTGATCAACATAGGAGCTCAGTGTCCTAGACATGGATTGCTTGATCAGATTAGGAACTCAGTGTCCTAGACATGGATTGCTTGATCAGCATAGAAGCTCAATGTCCTAGACATGGATTGCTTGATCAGAACAGGAGCTCAGTGTCCTAGACATGGATTATTTGATCAGCATAGGAGCTCAGTGTCCTAGACATGGATTACTTGATCAGAATAGGAGCTCAATTTACTAGACATGGATTGCTTGATCAGAACAGGAGCTCAGTGTCCTAGACATGGATTATTTGATCAGCATAGGAGCTCAGTGTCCTAGACATGGATTACTTGATCAGAATAGGAGCTCAATGTCCTAGAAATGGATTGCTTGATCAGAACAGGAGCTCAGTGTCCTAGACATGGATTACTTGATCAGCATAGGAGCTCAGTAACCTAGATATGAATTGCTTGATCAGCATAGAAGCTCAGTGTCCTAGACATGGATTGCTTGATCAGAATGTGAGCTCAGTGTCCTAGACATGGATTGCTTGATCAGAATAGGAGCTCACTGTCCCAGACATGGATTGCTCGATCAGCATAGGAGCTCATGGTCCTAGACATGGATTACTTGATCAGAATAGGAGCTCAGTGACCTAGGCATGAATTGCTTGATCATCATAGGAGCTCAGTGTCCTAGACATGGATTGCTTGATTAGAATATGAGCTCAGTGTCCTAGACATGGATTGCTTGATCAGAATAGGAGCTCAGTGTTCTAGACATGGATTGCTTGATAAGCATAGAAGCTCGGTGTCCCAGACATGGATTGCTCGATCAGCATAGGAGCTCAGTGTCCTAGACATGGATTTCTTGATCAGAATAGAAGTTCAGTTTCCTAGACATGAAATGCTTGATCAGCATAGGAGTCCAGTGTCCTAGACATGGATTACTTGATCAGAATAGGAGCTCAATGTCCTAGACATGGATTGCTTGATCAGAACAGGAGCTCAGTGTCCTAGACATGGATTACTTGATCAGCATAGGAGCTCAGTAACCTAGATATAAATTGCTTGATCAGCATAGAAGCTCAGTGTCCTAGACATGGATTGCTTGATCAGAATGTGAGCTCAGTGTCCTAGACATGGATTGCTTGATCAGAATAGGAGCTCACTGTCCCAGACATGGATTGCTCGATCAGCATAGGAGCTCATGGTCCTAGACATGGATTACTTGATCAGAATAGGAGCTCAGTGACCTAGGCATGGATTGCTTGATCATCATAGGAGCTCAGTGTCCTAGACATGGATTGCTTGATTAGAATATGAGCTCAGTGTCCTAGACATGGATTGCTTGATCAGAATAGGAGCTCACTGTCCCAGACATGGATTGCTCGATCAGCATAGGAGCTCAGTGTCCTAGACATGGATTGCTTGATCAGAATAGAAGTTCAGTTTCCTAGACATGGAATGCTTGATCAGCATAGGAGTCCAGTGTCCTAGACATGGATTGCTTGATCAGTAGAGGAGCTCAGTGTTCTAAACATGGATTGCTTAATCAGAATAGGAGCTCAGTGTCCTAGACATGGATAGTGGCTAAATGGCCACAGCAAAAAAGATAAGCAAACTCAAAAGACAGTTTTAATCGGTGTATCTCTGGACTCCAAAACGACGCAAGTATTGCTAACAAAATGACAGCTATAAATGATTTTGCAAATTTTGCAGTGCAGCGCTTATTTGATGATATATATATGCATACAGAAAAAAAATGACCCTAATGTCCCTTAATTTTCCTTTAATTGTTTTAGCTTAGATCACTTTGGCTGCAAATTATTCCATGTTTCCAATGTCTGTAATAAATCAAATAAATTAGGTGCTTGTAAAGACCGGAAACACCTAACATACTACTTGACTTGCCTTTTTTTGTGATATAGCATTTTCTACGCATGTTTTTTGCCATGCAATGAACAGATGCCGAAAAAGATAAATAACTGCAAGCCCAGCAGTGACATCTCATGGAATAATTTAGTTGTCTTTGCTGTACTTTAGGAGCACACTTCAAACAATTGCAATCATCTTTTTCATGTCCTTATGTATTCATTTTGTTTTGAGGTTATCAGTCAAACTTATACTCTTCTTCTGGCAGAATAACTGCTGACATGTCATCTATTTTAAAATAAAATCACATTGTCCTTTCACTGAATTGTAATTTGTTGTATAATGTATTTCCCTAGGAAGAATATAAATTCTGACTTTATGATCATTATGTGTAAGTTTATTATACTCATGTAATATGAATCTTTCGCTTAGTGACTTTTTTCTGCAAATTCTTCAGGGCTGCACTGCGCCTGTTATCATGGGCATATACGGCTTGTTCAGTTTTTATTGGATAACGGAGCAGATATGAATCTGGTTGCAAGTGATCCCAGTAGATCAAGTGGAGAGAAAGATGAGCAAACTTGCTTGATGTGGGCTTATGAAAAAGGTTAGTGAGAGCAACGTTTTATCTAAGAATTAGCAAATGAACTATCGTGTGTGTGATATGTATTTTCAAAAGAACACTGCAAAAGTGTTTGATACATGGGGGCCGATTTATTATCCTGTGCACGGTCATGACGGACGGATGGACACAGTGGTTGATACATGGGGGCCGATTTATTATCCTGAGGACGGACACCGCACATCGATAAATGCCGACAGCATACGCTGTTGGCATTTATCATTGCACAAGCAGTTCTGGTGAACTGCTTTTGCAATGCCGCCCCTGCAGATTTGCGGCAGCTAGCAGGGGGTGTCAATCAATCCGATCGTATATTATCGGGCGGATTGCAGTCCGCCGCCTCATTGGTGGTGGACGAGTTAAGGAGCAGCGGTCTCAAGACCACTGCTTCTTAACTCCTGCTTCCGGCGAGCCTGAAGGCTCACACGGAAACAGATGCATAAAGATGCATTCGACCCTTAATAAATCGGACCCATGGAACAGACTTTTAATAGTGGTGGGGACAAGTACAGTAAAGAAATTCAAGAATGCCTTGGATATATATTAGGCTATCCTGAGAATGAAATAAAGGTACATGAATCCATTTATTAAATCATGGGCGGGCAAGGTTCTCAACTAGAAAACCTGTCTGACGTAATTGCCGCAAGAGTTGTACATCTGTTGCCTGCATTTAACATTGCACAAAGTGGAATTAAATGTCCCTTTATGCGCAAAGAAAAAAATGCTACTAGTGTGTGAGCGGAGTGCTGAAGAGGTGGAGAGTCACTTGTCAGATGGTTTGTAGAGCATGCAGGTAAGTTGGTCTTTATGCATGTGAATGAAGGTGGCAGTTCCTGGATCTGTGAGTTATAGAGATGCTGAAACACGGCAGTTGCAGGAGAGTGCCTGGACAGAAGGGAGCAGCTTTGGTCAACATAAGGGCAGGAGAGAGGATGGCAAGGCTTATATATGATTTGGATCATGTTGGGGGGCATTGGCATAGTAACTCCTGGTGATCTGGAGTGAGGGGTAGATCTGGTCAAGCATTTTGTTTTAGAAGTGACACACTAGCTATTGATTGGCAGCTATGGCTCCCGGGGACTGGAACGCAACATATTTTGAGGAATACTTAGGAACCCATTTAATCCCTTAAATCAGGTTTTATTTGCTTAGGGAAGGGTGGTTTTCGGTTTAGAAGGGTCACGTAGCCTAGCTTGGGGCTCGCGGTAGGTCAAAGAAGGTGGGGTGCTTCACTGCCTCAGAGGATACATAAAAGCCCAATTTTACAGCTTAGTTTTCATAGTGGAGAGCGACAATTTTGAGGGGTGCTTGGGATAGGGTACGGGAATTTTCAGTTGGATGTGGGCAGAGAGAGTTGACTATTGTCTAGGTATGGGTGAACAACCCTTGGGGGGAAGGTGGGAAAGTAAGGAAGGAAGTGAGAGTAGTAGGGGTTATGAAGGCTTAGAAGGCATAGGCAGGTTGAGGTAGTTTGGCAGAGGTTCTCGCAATTTTTGTTAATGGATGGGCTGGGAGTGGGACAGTGGGCCCTTGAATCAGGCTTGGTTAGAATAGGGAGGGGGGTTTGGGTTTAGAAGGACAGGTAGCTTAGGTTGGGGGCAGGAGGTGGGTCAACACAGGTGGGGGGCTTAATGACATCACAGTTACAGGTGGACGAGATCAGGACCGATACTGGGCCCTGAAGAGGCACAAAGCAGCAGTGCGGGAGCGACATGGCAACTACATGGTTCATTGTTACTACTGTTATGTTGGATGAATAATCAGTCATGTAGTTGTGGTACCTAGGATAGCTCAGGACAGCATTGAGGTGTAGGTTCACCACTTTATGGTGGGGAACCACGGAAGATAGGGAGACTGAATGTCACAGTTGATGGGTTACGCAGATCTGCTTTCAGAGTTTAAGGTCATTGGAGTTGTATGCTGTTGGAATGACACCTTGGGTGTTTACATGCTGTTAAGATTGAAACTAGGGGTGCTTACTATTAAGGTGATGAGTATGAATTGTGTAGGGGCTTGGGGTGTTAATCTTCAAATTAATGCTAGGAATGGTCCTTCATTGTTACTTTGTGCAATAATCATGAGAGAATTTAAATATTAGCTGATTCAAGAGTCTGTAGGAGCTATTTTTGTTTAATCTGTGGCTGAGTAGTTTTTATACAGTATATACTGGGAGAATATTGAGTTACTAACTGTGGACTTTTTTGGGTTTGGTGTATTTCTCATGTTTTAGTGTAATTTTGCAATTTCTAGTTAATGGTTTTCAATATATTTTCAATACAAAAAAATCAGTATTAAAGTAGCTGAGGTTCATTTTCTTTTTGGGATAGTGGTGGGAGGCATTTTGAGCAAGGTGCAAAAGGCTGTCTTTTGGCGGGATGGCTAGGTTTTCTGGTATTTGATGGAGGACAGTGTGAGGTGGTATCAAGGTCGGTTGTTGGATCCTGACTCCACAAACTAAAAGCATTTTGGGTGGGATGTATTGTACCGCAGGCGAGCCTTTTAGTCACTGGGTTACAGGGCCTTTCAAAAGAGGATAGTGTTTCCTGATTTATAGGGCCATTGTGAAAGTTTCATGATTCTATCCTGATTAAACAGTACATTGAAGAACTTTCCAATATACCTCCATTATTACAGTGTGTTTATTCTTTTCTATGCACACATTCTGGCTTCAGCTTCTTCTGAGAATGTGCCAGAGTGCTCAGTATATATGTTTTGTATTGGCTGATGGATGGCTTGTGTTATAGGGGGAGTAATCATTGGTTTGGCTTGGAAATTTGTCATTAAATATCCTCCTCCTCATTTCAATTTTAAGTAGTGGTATTGCATTGTCTTTCTATTGTGTATCTGTCTATTATCCTGTATTTAGTGGTCCCTTAATCTAAAATATTCAGATTTAAGGACCTTTTCCCTGCCCAAATCATTTTTGTGAGGTGAGGGCTCAGAGTTCTGAGGATCAGTTTAATTGTTCATGAATGCTTGTTCTGGTGGATAGAATTATTGGCTCATTTGGATGGGGGTATTAATTAGGAGTTGTATTTGTTGTAATGTGGTTTAAGCATGTTTCCCCTTTTCTGGGAACACATATGAGCATGTATGTGTATCTATATCTATCTGGCTATTGGACTTTTCAAGGATTTTGCATGAGCTAGTGTCTGTGTCCTATAGGGAGTGAGGGCATTTGTCTCCACGTGGGCTGATTGTTTATGGTTAATTTTCTGAGCTTCAGTTGGCTGTGTAATGCTTCATTTTCAGCCTTTGTTCCCATATATCTGTATGGATAAGTGGTGGTTGTTAGCAGATGCGTCTGCAGTAACACTTGCTTTCTTATCTTCTTGGCTGTTTATGTAGTTGAAATATGGTAGATAGGGTGTGGGGTGTTTCTATTCTACAGTCTGGATCTATAAGTTTTGGTTCTGCAGTTTATTTGGGGTTCATCAGACTCTTACTGGAGTGCATTGTCTTGGTCAGAGAAGTGTGTGCTGAGGGGTCATTTAAGAACATTCTATGGCAGTGACGTTAGCCCGGAGTGGGTAATCTTTGGAGGTAATATTTGGTCTGGGTTCTGTCTGGAGCCCTTGAAAGTTTTAGTTGTTGGATGGTTTGTGTGATTTTCTTTTTTTTGTTCAAACGTTTTGTGAGATGGTTGGAGATAACATTTTACTTGTTTATGTGCAGTTTTGGGGACCTTTGAAGTAAATAATGGGCATCAGATTGGCCAATCATTGGTTGTGGGCTGTTTTTTTTGTCTTTTTATAGAAGAGCCTCCTCTAGCAAAAGTTTTTTTTGGCAATGGCTCTGTTGGTTTGTCTCTGGTGGTTGCTTTCTTTTCTGACCTTGGCTTGTTCCACCTCCTGTACTTTTTTCTGTCAGGCTGTCTGGCTGATGTCTGTTAAATTTTGTAATGTGTGTTTGTTGGGGTTTGTCTTTTTGCTCTTGCTCATTGGATTGGAGAGCCCTGGTTGCTCTTCATATTTTGAGTAGTGGTTGATTTTATTTTCTTCTGTTTTAGTCTGTTTTCTTGTCTTGGTGTTGGGGTGTTTATCTAATGTAATTTGGCGGCTCTTTGGGGGACACTAAAGTCAAAATAGTCTTTCATGTTTAGGAAAGAGAATTCAGTTTTATGACACTTTCAAATTTTCTTCCATTTCAAACTTTCTGTTACAACAGGTACTTCTGAATATGTCCACATTATCAGTGTATTTGTAAACTAGTTGGTGATTGGCTGATGTCTGTCTCATGATTCTGGTGGTCTTAAAGTGGAAGTAAAAAATGAATTTGCAAAAAAAAAAAAAATGAAAAAATGTACTGCATTATTGCATTGTCTTTATTATGCTCTTGTTTATATTTCCTTTGTTAATTCTGTTGATTTTTGTCTTGTTTCCTGCCGCTTGATTGTTATGATCTTACAGTGGGCTAGGATTGTTTATTTCGAGTTCTGAGGGTGTTTGGGGTCTGGCGGTGTTGCGGGGTGACTATATATCCCTGAATGATGGGCCTGTGTGTGT